>NC_060238.1:0-82500 GCF_021155775.2 Neodiprion pinetum
CTAACCTAACCTAACCTAACCTAACCTAACCTAACCTAACCTAACCTAACCTAACCTAACCTAACCTAACCTAACCTAACCTAACCTAACCTAACCTAACCTAACCTAACCTAACCTAACCTAACCTAACCTAACCTAACCTAACCTAACCTAACCTAACCTAACCTAACCTAACCTAACCTAACCTAACCTAACCTAACCTAACCTAACCTAACCTAACCTAACCTAACCTAACCTAACCTAACCTAACCTAACCTAACCTAACCTAACCTAACCTAACCTAACCTAACCTAACCTAACCTAACCTAACCTAACCTAACCTAACCTAACCTAACCTAACCTAACCTAACCTAACCTAACCTAACCTAACCTAACCTAACCTAACCTAACCTAACCTAACCTAACCTAACCTAACCTAACCTAACCTAACCTAACCTAACCTAACCTAACCTAACCTAACCTAACCTAACCTAACCTAACCTAACCTAACCTAACCTAACCTAACCTAACCTAACCTAACCTAACCTAACCTAACCTAACCTAACCTAACCTAACCTAACCTAACCTAACCTAACCTAACCTAACCTAACCTAACCTAACCTAACCTAACCTAACCTAACCTAACCTAACCTAACCTAACCTAACCTAACCTAACCTAACCTAACCTAACCTAACCTAACCTAACCTAACCTAACCTAACCTAACCTAACCTAACCTAACCTAACCTAACCTAACCTAACCTAACCTAACCTAACCTAACCTAACCTAACCTAACCTAACCTAACCTAACCTAACCTAACCTAACCTAACCTAACCTAACCTAACCTAACCTAACCTAACCTAACCTAACCTAACCTAACCTAACCTAACCTAACCTAACCTAACCTAACCTAACCTAACCTAACCTTACCTAACCTTACCTAACCAATATACCATAATATACCCCATACCCAATAACCGATCCCTGATCCCCGAGATCCCCGAGATCCCCGAGATCTCCGAGATCCCCGCGATCCCCGCGATCCCCGCGATCCCCGAGATCCCCGCGATCCCCGCGATCCCCGCGATTTCCGAGATCCCCGAGATCCCCGAGATCCCCGCGATCCCCGAGATCCCCGAGATCTTCGAGATCCCCGCGATCCCCGCGATCCCCGAGATCCCCGAGATCCCCGAGATCCCCGAGATCCCCGAGATCCCCGAGATCCCCGAGATCCCCGCGATCCCCGCGATCCCCGAGATCCCCGCGATCCCCGCGATCCCCGCGATTTCCGAGATCCCCGAGATCCCCGAGATCCCCGCGATCCCCGCGATCCCCGAGATCCCCGCGATCCCCGAGATCCCCGCGATCCCCGAGATCCCCGAGATCCCCGCGATCCCCGCGATCCCCGAGATCCCCGAGATCCCCGAGATCCCCGAGATCCCCGAGATCCCCGAGATCCCCCAGATCCCCGAGATCCCCGAGAGATCCCCGAGATCCCCGAGATCCCCGAGATCCCCGAGATCCCCGTGATCCCCGAGAGATCCCCGAGATCCCCGAGATTCCCGAGATCTCCGAGATCCCCGAGATCCCCGAGATCCCCGAGATCCCCGTGATCCCCGAGAGATCCCCGAGATCCCCGAGATCCCCGAGATCCCCGAGATCCCCGAGATCCCCGAGATCCCCGAGATCCCCGAGATCCCCGAGATCCCCGAGAGATTCCCGAGATCCCCGAGAGATCCCCGAGATCCCCGAGATCCCCGAGATCCCCGAGATCCCCGAGATCCCCGAGATCCCCGAGATCCCCGAGAGATCCCCGCGATCCCCGAGATCCCCGAGATCCCCGAGATCCCCGCGATCCCCGAGAGATCCCCGAGATCCCCGCGAGATCCCCGAGATCCCCGAGATCCCCGAGATCCCCGAGATCCCCGAGATCCCTGAGATCCCCGAGAGATCCTTGAGATCCCCGAGATCCCCGAGATCCCCGAGAGATCCTCGAGATCCCCGAGATATCCGAGATCCCCGAGATATCCGAGATCCCCGAGATCCACGAGATCCCCGAGAGATCCCCGAGATCCCCGAAATCCCTGAGATCCCCGAGAGATCCCCGAGATCCCCGAGATCCCCGAGATTCCCGAGATCCCCGACAGATCCCCGAGATCCCCGAGATCCCCGAGATCCCCGAGATCCCCGAGATCCCCGAGCTCCCCGAGAGATCCCCGAGATCGCCGAGATCCACGAGATCCCCGAGAGATCCCCGAGATCCCCGAGATCCCCGAGAGATCCCCGAGATCCCTGAGAGATCCCCGAGATCCCCGAGATCCCGGAGATCCCCGAGATCCCCGAGATCCCCGAGAGATCCCCGAGATCCCCGAGAGATCCCCGAGATCCCCGAGATCCCCGAGATCCCCGAGAGATCCCGGAGATCCCCGAGAAATCCCCGAGATCCCCTAGATCCCCGAGATCCCCGAGAGATCCCCGAGATCCCCGCGAGATCCCCGAGATCCCCGAGATCCCCGAGATCCCCGAGATCCCCGAGATCCCTGAGATCCCCGAGAGATCCTTGAGATCCCCGAGATCCCCGAGATCCCCGAGAGATCCTCGAGATCCCCGAGATATCCGAGATCCCCGAGATATCCGAGATCCCCGAGATCCACGAGATCCCCGAGAGATCCCCGAGATCCCCGAAATCCCTGAGATCCCCGAGAGATCCCCGAGATCCCCGAGATCCCCGAGATCCCCGAGATCCCCGAGAGATCCCCGAGATCCCCGAGATCCCCGAGATCCCCGACAGATCCCCGAGATCCCCGAGATCCCCGAGATCCCCGAGATCCCCGAGATCCCCGAGCTCCCCGAGAGATCCCCGAGATCCCCGAGATCCCCGAGATCCCCGAGATCCCCGAGAGATCCCCGAGATCCCCGAGATCCCCTAGATCCCCGAGATCCCCGAGATCCTTGAGAGATCCCCGAGATCCCCGAGATCCCCGAGAGATCCCCGAGATCCCCGAAATCCCCGAGATCCCCGAGATCCCCGAGATCCCCGAGATCCCCGAGATTCCCGAGATCCCCGAGATCCCCGAGATCCCCGAGATCCCCGAGATCCCCGAGATCCCCGAGATCCATGAGATCCCCGAGATCCCTGAGAGATCCCCAAGATCCCCGAGATCCCCGAGATCCCCGAGAGATCCCCGAGATCCCCGAGATCCCCGAGATCCCCGAGAGATCCCCGAGATCCCCGAGATCCCCGAGATCCCCGAGAGATCCCCGAGATCCCCGAGATCCCCGAGAGATCCCCGAGAGATCCCCGAGATCCCCGAGAGATCCCCGAGATCCCCGAGATCCCCGAGATCCCCGAGATCCCCGAGATCCCCGAGATCCCCGAGATCCCCGAGATCCCCGAGAGATCCCCGAGATCCCAGAGATCCCCGAGATCCCAGAGATCCCCGAGATCCCCGAGAGATCCCCTAGATCCCCGAGAGATCCCCTAGATCCCCGAGATCCCCGAGATCCCCGAGATCCCCGAGATCCCCGAGAGATCCCCGAGATCCCCGAGAGATCCCCGAGATCCCCGAGATCCCCGAGATCCCCGAGATCCCCGAGAGATCCCCGAGATCCCCGAGATCCCCGAGATCCCCGAGAGATCCCCGAGATCCCCGCGAGATCCCCGAGATCCCCGAGATCCCCGAGATCCCCGAGAGATTCCCGAGATCCCCGAGATCCCCGAGAGATCCCCGAGATCCCCGAGATCCCCGAGATCCCCGAGATCCCCGAGATCCCCGAGATCCCCGAGAGATCCCCGAGATCCCCGAGATCCCCGAGATCCCCGAGAGATCCCCGAGATCCCCGCGAGATCCCCGAGATCCCCGCGATCCCCGCGATCCCCGCGATCCCCGAGATCCCCGAGATCCCCGAGATCCCCGAGATCCCCGAGATCCCCGAGATCCCCGAGAACCCCGAGATCCCCGAGATCCCCGAGATCCCCGAGATCCCCGGGATCCCCGAGATCCCCGAGATCCCCGAGAGATCCCCGAGATCCCCGAGATCCCCGAGATCCCCGAGATCCCCGAGAGATCCCCTAGATCCCCGAGATCCCCGAGATCCCCGAGATCCCCGAGATCCCCGAGAGATCCCCGAGATCCCCGAGATCCCCGAGATCCCCGAGATCCCCGAGATCCCCGAGAGATCCCCTAGATCCCCGAGATCCCCGAGATCCCCGAGATCCCCGAGATCCCCGAGAGATCCCCGAGATCCCTGAGAGATCCCCGAGATCCCCGAGATCCCGGAGATCCCCGAGATCCCCGAGATCCCCGAGAGATCCCCGAGATCCCCGAGAGATCCTCGAGATCCCCGAGATCCCCGAGATCCCCGAGAGATCCCCGAGATCCCCGAGAAATCCCCGAGATCCCCTAGATCCCCGAGATCCCCGAGAGATCCCCGAGATCCCCGCGAGATCCCCGAGATCCCCGAGATCCCCGAGATCCCCGAGATCCCCGAGATCCCTGAGATCCCCGAGAGATCCTTGAGATCCCCGAGATCCCCGAGATCCCGGAGAGATCCTCGAGATCCCCGAGATATCCGAGATCCCCGAGATATCCGAGATCCCCGAGATCCACGAGATCCCCGAGAGATCCCCGAGATCCCCGAAATCCCTGAGATCCCCGAGAGATCCCCGAGATCCCCGAGATCCCCGAGATCCCCGAGATCCCCGAGAGATCCCCGAGATCCCCGAGATCCCCGAGATCCCCGACAGATCCCCGAGATCCCCGAGATCCCCGAGATCCCCGAGATCCCCGAGCTCCCCGAGAGATCCCCGAGATCCCCGAGATCCCCGAGATCCCCGAGATCCCCGAGATATCCCCGAGATCCCCGAGATCCCCTAGATCCCCGAGATCCCCGAGATCCCCGAGAGATCCCCGAGATCCCCGAGATCCCCGAGAGATCCCCGAGATCCCCGAGATTCCCGAGATCCCCGAGATCCCCGAGATTCCCGAGATCCCCGAGATCCCCGAGATCCCCGAGATCCATGAGATCCCCGAGATCCCTGAGAGATCCCCAAGATCCCCGAGATCCCCGAGATCCCCGAGAGATCCCCGAGATCCCCGAGATCCCCGAGATCCCCGAGAGATCCCCGAGATCCCCGAGATCCCCGAGATCCCCGAGAGATCCCCGAGATCCCCGAGATCCCCGAGAGATCCCCGAGATCCCCGAGATCCCCGAGAGATCCCCGAGAGATCCCCGAGATCCCCGAGAGATCCCCGAGATTCCCGAGATCCCCGAGATCTCCGAGATCCCCGAGAGATCCCCGAGATCCCCGAGATCCCCGAGATCCCCGAGATCCCCGAGATCCCCGAGGGATCCCCGAGATTCCCGAGATCCCCGAGATCCCCGAGATCCCCGAGAGATCCCCGAGATCCCCGAGATCCCCGAGATCCCCGAGAGATCCCCGAGATCCCCGAGATCCCCGAGAGATCCCCGAGATCCCCGAGATCCCCGAGATCCTCGAGAGATCCCCGAGATATCCGAGATCCCCGAGATCCCCGAGATCCCCGAGATCCCCGAGATCCTCGAGATTCCCGAGAGATCCCCGAGATCCCCGAGATTCCCGAGATCCCCGAGATCCCCGAGATCCCCGAGAGATCCTCGAGATCCCCGAGATCCCCGAGATCCTTGAGATCCCCGAGATCCCCGAGAGATCCCCGAGAGATCCCCGAGATCCCCGAGATCCCCGAGATCCCCGAGATCCCCGTGATCCCCGAGAGATCCCCGAGATCCCCGAGATCCCCGAGAGATCCCCGAGATCCCCGAGATCCCCGAGAGATCCCCGAGATCCCCGAGATCCCCGAGATCCCCGAGATCCCCGAGATCCCCGAGATCCCCGAGATTCCCGAGATCCCCGAGATCCCCGAGATCCCCGAGAGATCCTCGAGATCCCCGAGATCCCCGAGATCCTTGAGATCCCCGAGATCCCCGAGAGATCCCCGAGAGATCCCCGAGAACCCCGAGATCCCCGAGATCCCCGAGATCCCCGTGATCCCCGAGAGATCCCCGAGATCCCCGAGATCCCCGAGAGATCCCCGAGATCCCCGAGATCCCCGAGAGATCCCCGAGATCCCCGAGATCCCCGAGATCCCCGAGATCCCCGAGATCCCCGAGATCCCCGAGATCCCCGAGAGATCCCCGAGATCCCCGAGATCCTCGAGATCCCCGAGATCCCCGAGATCCCCGAGATCCCCGAGAGATCCCCGAGATCCCCGAGATCCCCGAGATCCCCGAGATCCCCGAGATCCCCGAGATCCCCGAGAGATCCCCGAGATCCCCGAGATCCCCGAGAGATCCCCGAGAGATCCCCGAGATCCCCGAGAGATCCCCGAGATCCCCGAGATCCCCGAGAGATCCCCGAGATCCCCGAGATCCCCGAGAGATCCCCGAGATCCCCGAGATCCCCGAGATCCTCGAGAGATCCCCGAGATATCCGAGATCCCCGAGATCCCCGAGATCCCCGAGATCCCCGAGATCCCCGAGATTCCCGAGAGATCCCCGAGATCCCCGAGATTCCCGAGATCCCCGAGATCCCCGAGATCCCCGAGAGATCCTCGAGATCCCCGAGATCCCCGAGATCCTTGAGATCCCCGAGATCCCCGAGAGATCCCCGAGAGATCCCCGAGATCCCCGAGAGATCCCCGAGATCCCCGAGATCCCCGAGAGATCCTCGAGATCCCCGAGATCCCCGAGATCCTTGAGATCCCCGAGATCCCCGAGAGATCCCCGAGATTCCCGAGATCCCCGAGATCCCCGAGATCCCCGAGAGATCCCCGAGATCCCCGAGATCCCCGAGATCCCCGAGATCCCCGAGAGATCCCCGAGATCCCCGAGATCCCCGAGAGATCCTCGAGATCCCCGAGATCCCCGAGATCCTTGAGATCCCCGAGATCCCCGAGAGATCCCCGAGATTCCCGAGATCCCCGAGATCCCCGAGATCCCCGAGAGATCCCCGAGATCCCCGAGATCCCCGAGATCCCCGAGATCCCCGAGATCCCCGAGAGATCCTCGAGATCCCCGAGATCCCCGAGATCCTTGAGATCCCCGAGATCCCCGAGAGATCCCCGAGAGATCCCCGAGATCCCCGAGAGATCCCCGAGATCCCCGAGATCCCCGAGAGATCTTCGGGATCCCCGAGATCCCCGAGATCCCCGAGATCCCCGAGAGATCCCAGAGATCCCTGAGATCCCCGAGATCCCCGAGATCCCCGAGAGATCCCCGAGATCCCCGAGATCCCCGAGAGATCCCCGAGATCCCCGAGATCCCCGAGATCCTCGAGAGATCCCCGAGATATCCGAGATCCCCGAGATCCCCGAGATCCCCGAGATCCCCGAGATCCCCGAGATTCCCGAGAGATCCCCGAGATCCCCGAGATTCCCGAGATCCCCGAGATCCCCGAGATCCCCGAGAGATCCTCGAGATCCCCGAGATCCCCGAGATCCTTGAGATCCCCGAGATCCCCGAGAGATCCCCGAGAGATCCCCGAGATCCCCGAGAGATCCCCGAGATCCCCGAGATCCCCGAGAGATCCTCGAGATCCCCGAGATCCCCGAGATCCTTGAGATCCCCGAGATCCCCGAGAGATCCCCGAGATTCCCGAGATCCCCGAGATCCCCGAGATCCCCGAGAGATCCCCGAGATCCCCGAGATCCCCGAGATCCCCGAGATCCCCGAGAGATCCCCGAGAGATCCCCGAGATCCCCGAGAGATCCCCGAGATCCCCGAGATCCCCGAGAGATCCCCGAGAGATCCCCGAGATCCCCGAGAGATCCCCGAGATCCCCGAGATCCCCGAGAGATCCCCGAGATCCCCGAGAGATCCCCGAGATCCCCGAGATCCCCGAGAGATCCTCGAGATCCCCGAGATCCCCGAGATCCTTGAGATCCCCGAGATCCCCGAGAGATCCCCGAGATCCCCGAGATCCCCGAGAGATCCCCGAGATCCCCGAGATCCCCGAGAGATTCCCGAGATCCCCGAGATCCCCGAGATCCCCGAGATCCCCGAGATCCCCGAGAGATCCCCGAGATCCCCGAGATCCCCGAGATTCCCCAGATCCTTGAGAGATCCCCGAGAGATCCCCGAGATCCCCGAGATTCCCCAGATCCTTGAGAGATCCCCGAGAGATCCCCGAGATCCCCGAGATCCCCGAGATCCCCCCGAGATCCCCGAGATCCCCCTGAGATCCCCGAGATCCCCGAGATCCCCGAGAGATCCCCGAGATCCCCGAGATCCATGAGACCCCCGAGATCCATGAGATCCCCGAGATCCCCGAGATCCCCGAGATCCCTGAGAGATCCCCGAGATCCCCGAGATCCCCGAGATCCCCGAGATCCCCGAGATCCCCGAGATCCCCGAGATCCCCGAGATCCCCGAGATCCCCGAGAGATCCCCGAGATCCCCGAGATCCCCGAGATCCCCGAGATCCCCGAGATCCCCGAGAGATCCCCGAGATCCCCGAGATTCCCGAGATCCCCGAGAGATTCCCGAGATCCCCGAGAGATTCCCGAGATCCCCGAGATCCCCGAGATCCCCGAGATCCCCGAGATCCCCGAGATCCCCGAGAGATTCCCGAGAGATCCCCGAGATCCCCGAGAGATCCCCGAGATCCCCGAGATTCTTGAGATCCCCGAGATTCCCCAGGTCCTTGAGAGATCCCCGAGGGATCCCCGAGATCCCCGAGATCCCCGAGATCCCCCCGAGATCCCTGAGATCCCCCCGAGATCCCCGAGATCCCCGAGATCCCCGAGAGATCCCCGAGATCCCCGAGATCCATGAGATCCCCGAGATCCCCGAGATCCCCGAGATCCCTGAGAGATCCCCGAGATCCCCGAGATCCCCGAGATCCCCGAGATCCCCGAGATCCCCGAGATCCCCGAGATCCCCGAGATTCCCGAGAGATCCCCGAGATCCCCGAGATTCCCGAGATCCCCGAGATCCCCGAGATCCCCGAGATCCCCGAGATCCCCGAGATCCCCGAGATCCCCGAGAGATCCCCGAGATCCCCGAGATCCCCGAGATCCCCGAGAGATCCCCGAGATCCCCGAGATCCCCGAGATCCCCGCGATCCCCGAGAGATCCCCGAGATCCCCGAGATCCCCGAGATCCCCGAGATCCCCGCGATCCCCGAGAGATCCCCAAGATCCCCGAGATCCCCGAGATCCCCGAGATCCCCGAGATCCCCGAGATCCCCGAGATCCTCGAGATCCCCGAGATCCCCGAGAGATCCCCGAGATCCCCGAGATCTTCGAGATCCCCGAGATCCCCGAGAGATCCCCGAGATCTCCGAGATCCCCGAGAGATGCCCGAGATCCCCGAGATCCCCGAGATCCCCGAGAGATCCCCGAGATCCCCGAGATCCCCGAGATCCCCGAGAGATCCCCGAGAGATCCCCGAGATCCCCGAGATTTCCGAGATCCCCGAGATCCCCGAGATCCCCGAGATCCCTGAGAGATCCCCGAGATCTCCGAGATCCCCGAGAGATCCCCGAGATCCCCGAGATCCCCGAGATCCCCGAGAGATCCCCGAGATCCCCGAGATCTTCGAGATCCCCGAGATCCCCGAGAGATCCCCGAGATCTCCGAGATCCCCGAGAGATGCCCGAGATCCCCGAGATCCCCGAGATCCCCGAGAGATCCCCGAGATCCCCGAGATCCCCGAGATCCCCGAGAGATCCCCGAGAGATCCCCGAGATCCCCGAGATTTCCGAGATCCCCGAGATCCCCGAGATCCCCGAGATCTCCGAGATCCCCGAGAGATCCCCGAGATCCCCGAGATCCCCGAGATCCCCGAGATCCCCGAGATCCCCGAGAGATCCCCGAGATCCCCGAGATCCCCGAGATCCCCGAGAGATCCCCGAGATCCTTGAGATCCCCGAGATCCCCGAGAGATCCCCGAGATCCCCGAGATCCCCGAGATCCCCGAGAGATCCCCGAGATCCCCGAGATTTCCGAGATCCCCGAGATCCCCGAGATCCCCGAGATCCCCGAGAGATCCCCGAGATCCCCGAGATCCCTGAGATCCCCGAGAACCCCGAGATCCCCGAGAGATCCCCGAGATCCTTGAGATCCCCGAGAGATCCCCGAGATCCCCGAGATCCCCGAGATCCCCGAGAGATCCCCGAGATCCCCGAGATCCCCGAGAGATCCCCGAGATCCCCGAGATCCCCGAGATCCCCGAGATCCCCGAGATCCCCGAGATCCCCAAGATCCCCGAGATCCCCGAGATCCCCGAGATCCCCGAGATCCCCGAGATCCCAGAGATCCCCGAGATCCACGAGAGATCCCCGAGATCCACGAGAGATCCCCGAGATCCCCGAGATCCCCGAGATCCCCGAGATCCCCGAGATCCCCGAGATCCCCGAGAGATCCCCGAGATCCCCGAGATCCCCGAGATCCCTGAGATCCCCGAGAGATCCCCGAGATCCCCGAGATCCCCGAGATCCCCGAGATCCCCGAGAGATCCCCGAGATCCCCGAGATCCCCGAGATCCCCGAGAGATTCCCGAGAGATCCCCGAGATCCCCGAGATCCCCGAGATCCCCGAGATCCCCGAGATCCCCGAGATCCCCGAGAGATCACCGAGATCACCGAGAGATCACCGAGATCACCGAGATCCCCGAGATCCCCGAGATCCCCGAGATCCCCGAGAGATCCCCGAGATCCCCGAGAGATCCCCGAGATCCCCGAGATCCCCGAGATCCCCGAGATCCCCGAGATCCCCGAGAGATCCCCGAGATCCCCGAGATCCCCGAGATCCCCGAGAGATCCCCGAGATCCTTGAGATCCCCGAGATCCCCGAGAGATCCCCGAGATCCCCGAGATCCCCGAGATCCCCGAGAGATCCCCGAGATCCCCGAGATTTCCGAGATCCCCGAGATCCCCGAGATCCCCGAGATCCCCGAGAGATCCCCGAGATCCCCGAGATCCCCGAGATCCCCGAGATCCCCGAGAGATCCCCGAGATCCCCGAGATCCCCGAGAGATCCCCGAGATCCCCGAGATCCCCGAGATCCCCGAGAGATCCCTGAGAGATCCCCGAGATATTCCCGAGAGATCCCCGAGAGATCCCCGAGATCCCCGAGATCCCCGAGATCCCCGAGATCCCCGAGATCCCCAAGATCCCCGAGATCCCCGAGATCCCCGAGATCCCCGAGATCCCCGAGATCCCCGAGATCCCCGAGATCCCCGAGATCCACGAGAGATCCCCGAGATCCACGAGAGATCCCCGAGATCCCCGAGATCCCCGAGATCCCCGAGATCCCCGAGATCCCCGAGATCCACGAGAGATCCCCGAGATCCCCGAGATCCCCGAGATCCCCGAGATCCCCGAGATCCCTGAGATCCCCGAGAGATCCCCGAGATCCCCGAGATCCCCGAGATCCCCGAGATTCCCGAGAGATCCCCGAGATCCCCGAGATCCCCGAGATCCCCGAGAGATTCCCGAGAGATCCCCGAGATCCCCGAGATCCCCGAGATCCCCG
The DNA here is from genome assembly GCF_021155775.2 of Neodiprion pinetum. Taxonomy (NCBI): domain Eukaryota; kingdom Metazoa; phylum Arthropoda; class Insecta; order Hymenoptera; family Diprionidae; genus Neodiprion; species Neodiprion pinetum. Next base: position 11,494 of record NC_060238.1, read on the forward strand.
AGATCCCCGAGATCCCCGAGATCCCCGAGATCCCCGAGATCCCCGAGAGATCACCGAGATCACCGAGAGATCACCGAGATCACCGAGATCCCCGAGATCCCCGAGATCCCCGAGATCCCCGAGAGATCCCCGAGATCCCCGAGAGATCCCCGAGATCCCCGAGATCCCCGAGATCCCCGAGATCCCCGAGATCCCCGAGATCCCCAAGATCCCCGAGAGATCCCCGAGATCCCCGAGATCCCCGAGATCCCCGAGAGATCCCCGAGATCCTTGAGATCCCCGAGATCCCCGAGAGATCCCCGAGATCCCCGAGAGATCCCCGAGATCCCCGAGAGATCCCCGAGATCCCCGAGATCCCCGAGATCCCCGAGAGATCCCCGAGATCCCCGAGATCCCCGAGATCCCCGAGATCCCCGAGAGATCCCCGAGATCCCCGAGATCCCCGAGAGATCCCCGAGATCCCCGAGAGATCCCCGAGATCCCCGAGATCCCCGAGATCCCCGAGAGATCCCCGAGATCCTTGAGATCCCCGAGATCCCCGAGAGATCCCCGAGATCCCCGAGATCCCCGAGATCCCCGAGAGATCCCCGAGATCCCCGAGATTTCCGAGATCCCCGAGATCCCCGAGATCCCCGAGATCCCCGAGAGATCCCCGAGATCCCCGAGATCCCCGAGATCCCCGAGATCCCCGAGATCCCCGAGAGATCCCCGAGATCCCCGAGATCCCCGAGATCCCGGGAGATCCCCGAGATCCCCGAGATCCTCGAGAGATCCCCGAGATCCCCGAGATCCCCCAGATCCCCGAGAGATATCCGAGATCCCCGAGATCCCCGAGATCCCCGAGATCCCCGAGATCCCCGAGATCCCCGAGATCCCCGAGATCCCCGAGATCCCCGAGAGATCACCGAGATCTCCGAGAGATCACCGAGATCACCGAGATCCCCGAGATCCCCGAGATCCCCGAGATCCCCGAGAGATCCCCGAGATCCCCGAGAGATCCCCGAGATCCCCGAGATCCCCGAGATCCCCGAGATCCCCGAGATCCCCGAGAGATCCCCGAGATCCCCGAGATCCCCGAGATCCCCGAGAGATCCCCGAGATCCTTGAGATCCCCGAGATCCCCGAGAGATCCCCGAGATCCCCGAGATCCCCGAGATCCCCGAGAGATCCCCGAGATCCCCGAGATTTCCGAGATCCCCGAGATCCCCGAGATCCCCGAGATCCCCGAGAGATCCCCGAGATCCCCGAGATCCCCGAGATCCCCGAGATCCCCGAGATCCCCGAGAGATCCCCGAGATCCCCGAGATCCCCGAGATCCCCGAGATCCCCGAGAGATCCCCGAGATCCCCGAGATCCCCGAGAGATCCCCGAGAGATCCCCGAGATCCCCGAGATCCCCGAGATCCCCGAGATCCCCGAGATCCCCGAGAGATCCCCGAGATCCCCGAGATCCCCGAGATCCCCGAGATCCCCGAGAGATCCCCGAGATCCCCGAGATCCCCGAGAGATCCCCGAGATCCCCGAGATTCCCGAGATCCCCGAGAGATTCCCGAGATCCCCGAGAGATTCCCGAGATCCCCGAGATCCCCGAGATCCCCGAGATCCCCGAGATCCCCGAGATCCCCGAGAGATTCCCGAGAGATCCCCGAGATCCCCGAGAGATCCCCGAGATCCCCGAGATTCTTGAGATCCCCGAGATTCCCCAGATCCTTGAGAGATCCCCGAGGGATCCCCGAGATCCCCGAGATCCCCGAGATCCCCCCGAGATCCCTGAGATCCCCCCGAGATCCCCGAGATCCCCGAGATCCCCGAGAGATCCCCGAGATCCCCGAGATCCATGAGATCCCCGAGATCCCCGAGATCCCCGAGATCCCTGAGAGATCCCCGAGATCCCCGAGATCCCCGAGATCCCCGAGATCCCCGAGAGATCCCCGAGATCCCCGAGATCCCCGAGATTCCCGAGAGATCCCCGAGATCCCCGAGATTCCCGAGATCCCCGAGATCCCCGAGATCCCCGAGATCCCCGAGATCCCCGAGATCCCCGAGATCCCCGAGAGATCCCCGAGATCCCCGAGATCCCCGAGATCCCCGAGAGATCCCCGAGATCCCCGAGATCCCCGCGATCCCCGAGAGATCCCCGAGATCCCCGAGATCCCCGAGATCCCCGAGATCCCCGCGATCCCCGAGAGATCCCCAAGATCCCCGAGATCCCCGAGATCCCTGAGATCCCCGAGATCCCCGAGATCCCCGAGATCCTCGAGATCCCCGAGATCCCCGAGAGATCCCCGAGATCCCCGAGATCTTCGAGATCCCCGAGATCCCCGAGAGATCCCCGAGATCTCCGAGATCCCCGAGAGATGCCCGAGATCCCCGAGATCCCCGAGATCCCCGAGAGATCCCCGAGATCCCCGAGATCCCCGAGATCCCCGAGAGATCCCCGAGAGATCCCCGAGATCCCCGAGATTTCCGAGATCCCCGAGATCCCCGAGATCCCCGAGATCCCTGAGAGATCCCCGAGATCTCCGAGATCCCCGAGAGATCCCTGAGATCCCCGAGATCCCCGAGATCCCCGAGAGATCCCCGAGATCCCCGAGATCTTCGAGATCCCCGAGATCCCCGAGAGATCCCCGAGATCTCCGAGATCCCCGAGAGATGCCCGAGATCCCCGAGATCCCCGAGATCCCCGAGAGATCCCCGAGATCCCCGAGATCCCCGAGATCCCCGAGAGATCCCCGAGAGATCCCCGAGATCCCCGAGATTTCCGAGATCCCCGAGATCCCCGAGATCCCCGAGATCTCCGAGATCCCCGAGAGATCCCCGAGATCCCCGAGATCCCCGAGATCCCCGAGATCCCCGAGATCCCCGAGAGATCCCCGAGATCCCCGAGATCCCCGAGATCCCCGAGATCCCCGAGAGATCCCCGAGATCCCCGAGATTTCCGAGATCCCCGAGATCCCCGAGATCCCCGAGATCCCCGAGAGATCCCCGAGATCCCCGAGATCCCCGAGATCCCCGAGATCCCCGAGATCCCCGAGAGATCCCCGAGATCCTTGAGATCCCCGAGAGATCCCCGAGATCCCCGAGATCCCCGAGATCCCCGAGAGATCCCCGAGATCCCCGAGATCCCCGAGAGATCCCCGAGATCCCCGAGATCCCCGAGATCCCCGAGATCCTCGAGATCCCCGAGAGATCCCCGAGATCCCCGAGATCCCCGAGATCCCCGAGATCCCCGAGATCCCCGAGATCCCCGAGATCCCCGAGATCCCCGAGATCCCCGAGATCCCCGAGATCCCCGAGATCCCCGAGAGATCCCCGAGATCCCCGAGATCCCCGAGAGATCCCCAAGATCCCCGAGAGATCCCCGAGATCCCCGAGAGATCCCCGAGATCCCCGAGAGATCCCCGAGATCCCCGAGATCCCCGAGATCCCCGAGATCCCCGAGAGATCCCCGAGAGCCCCGAGATCCCCGAGAGATCCCCGAGATCCCCGAGATTTCCGAGATCCCCGAGATCCCCGAGATCCCTGAGATCCCCGAGAGATCCCCGAGATCCCCGAGATCCCCGAGATCCCCGAGATCCCCGAGATCCCTGAGATCCCCGAGATCCCCGAGATCCCCGGGAGATCCCCGAGATCCCCGAGATCCCCGAGAGATCCCCAAGATCCCCGAGAGATCCCCAAGATCCCCGAGATCCCCGAGATCCCCGAGATCCCCGAGATCCCCGAGATCCCCGAGATCCCCGAGAGATCCCCGAGATCTCCGAGATCCCCGAGAGATCCCCGAGATCCCCGAGATCCCCGAGATTCCCGAGAGATCCCCGAGATCCCCGAGATCCCCGAGATCCCCGAGAGATCCCCGAGAGATCCCCGAGATCCCCGAGATCCCCGAAATCCCCGAGATCCCCGAGATCCCCGAGATCCCCGAGAGATCCCCGAGATCCCCGAGAGATCCCCGAGATCCCCGAGATCCCCGAGATCCCCGAGATCCCAAGAGATCCCCGAGAGATCCCCGAGAGATCCTCGAGAGATCCCCGAGATCCCCGAGATCCCCGAGATCCCCGAGAGATCCCTGAGATCCCCGAGAGATCTTCGAGATCTCCGAGATCCCCGAGAGATCCCCGAGATCCCCGAGATCCCCGAGATCCCCGAGAGATCCCCGAGATCCCCGAGATCCTCGAGAGATCCCCGAGATCCCCGAGATCCCCCAGATCCCCGAGAGATATCCGAGATCCCCGAGATCCCCGAGATCCCCGAGATCCCCGAGATCCCCGAGATCCCCGAGATCCCCGAGATCCCCGAGATCCCCGAGAGATCACCGAGATCACCGAGAGATCACCGAGATCACCGAGATCCCCGAGATCCCCGAGATCCCCGAGATCCCCGAGAGATCCCCGAGATCCCCGAGAGATCCCCGAGATCCCCGAGATCCCCGAGATCCCCGAGATCCCCGAGATCCCCGAGATCCCCGAGATCCCCGAGATCCCAAGAGATCCCCGAGAGATCCCCGAGAGATCCTCGAGAGATCCCCGAGATCCCCGAGATCCCCGAGATCCCCGAGAGATCCCTGAGATCCCCGAGAGATCTTCGAGATCTCCGAGATCCCCGAGAGATCCCCGGGAGATCCCCGAGATCCCCGAGATCCCCGAGAGATCCCCGAGATCCCCGAGATCCTCGAGAGATCCCCGAGATCCCCGAGATCCCCCAGATCCCCGAGAGATATCCGAGATCCCCGAGATCCCCGAGATCCCCGAGATCCCCGAGATCCCCGAGATCCCCGAGATCCCCGAGATCCCCGAGATCCCCGAGAGATCACCGAGATCACCGAGATCCCCGAGATCCCCGAGATCCCCGAGATCCCCGAGAGATCCCCGAGATCCCCGAGAGATCCCCGAGATCCCCGAGATCCCCGAGATCCCCGAGATCCCCGAGATCCCCGAGAGATCCCCGAGATCCCCGAGATCCCCGAGATCCCCGAGAGATCCCCGAGATCCTTGAGATCCCCGAGATCCCCGAGAGATCCCCGAGATCCCCGAGATCCCCGAGATCCCCGAGAGATCCCCGAGATCCCCGAGATTTCCGAGATCCCCGAGATCCCCGAGATCCCCGAGATCCCCGAGAGATCCCCGAGATCCCCGAGATCCCCGAGATCCCCGAGAACCCCGAGATCCCCGAGAGATCCCCGAGATCCTTGAGATCCCCGAGAGATCCCCGAGATCCCCGAGATCCCCGAGATCCCCGAGAGATCCCCGAGATCCCCGAGATCCCCGAGAGATCCCCGAGATCCCCGAGATCCCCGAGATCCCCGAGATCCCCGAGATCCCCGAGATCCCCAAGATCCCCGAGATCCCCGAGATCCCCGAGATCCCCGAGATCCCCGAGATCCCAGAGATCCCCGAGATCCACGAGAGATCCCCGAGATCCACGAGAGATCCCCGAGATCCCCGAGATCCCCGAGATCCCCGAGATCCCCGAGATCCCCGAGATCCCCGAGAGATCCCCGAGATCCCCGAGATCCCCGAGATCCCTGAGATCCCCGAGATCCCCGAGATCCCCGAGATCCCCGAGAGATCCCCGAGATCCCCGAGATCCCCGAGATCCCCGAGAGATTCCCGAGAGATCCCCGAGATCCCCGAGATCCCCGAGATCCCCGAGATCCCCGAGATCCCCGAGATCCCCGAGAGATCACCGAGATCACCGAGAGATCACCGAGATCACCGAGATCCCCGAGATCCCCGAGATCCCCGAGATCCCCGAGAGATCCCCGAGATCCCCGAGAGATCCCCGAGATCCCCGAGATCCCCGAGATCCCCGAGATCCCCGAGATCCCCGAGAGATCCCCGAGATCCCCGAGATCCCCGAGATCCCCGAGAGATCCCCGAGATCCTTGAGATCCCCGAGATCCCCGAGAGATCCCCGAGATCCCCGAGATCCCCGAGATCCCCGAGAGATCCCCGAGATCCCCGAGATTTCCGAGATCCCCGAGATCCCCGAGATCCCCGAGATCCCCGAGAGATCCCCGAGATCCCCGAGATCCCCGAGATCCCCGAGATTCCCGAGATCCCCGAGATCCCCGAGAGATCCCCGAGATCCTTGAGATCCCCGAGAGATCCCCGAGATCCCCGAGATCCCCGAGATCCCCGAGAGATCCCCGAGATCCCCGAGATCCCCGAGAGATCCCCGAGATCCCCGAGATCCCCGAGATCCCCGAGATCCCCGAGATCCCCGAGATCCCCGAGATCCCCGAGAGATCCCCGAGATCCCCGAGATCCCCGAGAACCCCGAGATCCCCGAGAGATCCCCGAGATCCTTGAGATCCCCGAGAGATCCCCGAGATCCCCGAGATCCCCGAGAGATCCCCGAGATCCCCGAGATCCCCGAGATCCCTGAGATCCCCGAGAGATCCCTGAGATCCCCGAGATCCCCGAGATCCCCGAGATCCCCGAGATCCCCGAGATCCCCGAGAGATCCCCGAGATCCCCGAGATTTCCGAGATCCCCGAGATCCCCGAGATCCCCGAGATCCCCGAGAGATCCCCGAGATCCCCGAGATCCCCGAGAACCCCGAGATCCCCGAGAGATCCCCGAGATCCTTGAGATCCCCGAGAGATCCCCGAGATCCCCGAGATCCCCGAGATCCCCGAGAGATCCCCGAGATCCCCGAGATCCCCGAGAGATCCCCGAGATCCCCGAGATCCCCGAGATCCCCGAGATCCCCGAGATCCCCGAGATCCCCAAGATCCCCGAGATCCCCGAGATCCCCGAGATCCCCGAGATCCCCGAGATCCCAGAGATCCCCGAGATCCACGAGAGATCCCCGAGATCCACGAGAGATCCCCGAGATCCCCGAGATCCCCGAGATCCCCGAGATCCCCGAGATCCCCGAGATCCCCGAGAGATCCCCGAGATCCCCGAGATCCCCGAGATCCCTGAGATCCCCGAGAGATCCCTGAGATCCCCGAGATCCCCGAGATCCCCGAGATCCCCGAGAGATCCCCGAGATCCCCGAGATCCCCGAGATCCCCGAGAGATTCCCGAGAGATCCCCGAGATCCCCGAGATCCCCGAGATCCCCGAGATCCCCGAGATCCCCGAGATCCCCGAGAGATCACCGAGATCACCGAGAGATCACCGAGATCACCGAGATCCCCGAGATCCCCGAGATCCCCGAGATCCCCGAGAGATCCCCGAGATCCCCGAGAGATCCCCGAGATCCCCGAGATCCCCGAGATCCCCGAGATCCCCGAGATCCCCGAGAGATCCCCGAGATCCCCGAGATCCCCGAGATCCCCGAGAGATCCCCGAGATCCTTGAGATCCCCGAGATCCCCGAGAGATCCCCGAGATCCCCGAGATCCCCGAGATCCCCGAGAGATCCCCGAGATCCCCGAGATTTCCGAGATCCCCGAGATCCCCGAGATCCCCGAGATCCCCGAGAGATCCCCGAGATCCCCGAGATCCCCGAGATCCCCGAGATTCCCGAGATCCCCGAGATCCCCGAGAGATCCCCGAGATCCCCGAGATCCCCGAGAGATCCCCGAGATCCCCGAGATCCCCGAGATCCCCGAGAGATCCCTGAGAGATCCCCGAGATATTCCCGAGAGATCCCCGAGAGATCCCCGAGATCCCCGAGATCCCCGAGATCCCCGAGATCCCCGAGATCCCCAAGATCCCCGAGATCCCCGAGATCCCCGAGATCCCCGAGATCCCCGAGATCCCCGAGATCCCCGAGATCCCCGAGATCCACGAGAGATCCCCGAGATCCACGAGAGATCCCCGAGATCCCCGAGATCCCCGAGATCCCCGAGATCCCCGAGATCCCCGAGATCCACGAGAGATCCCCGAGATCCCCGAGATCCCCGAGATCCCTGAGATCCCCGAGAGATCCCCGAGATCCCCGAGATCCCCGAGATCCCCGAGATTCCCGAGAGATCCCCGAGATCCCCGAGATCCCCGAGATCCCCGAGAGATTCCCGAGAGATCCCCGAGATCCCCGAGATCCCCGAGATCCCCGAGATCCCCGAGATCCCCGAGATCCCCGAGATCCCCGAGATCCCCGAGAGATCACCGAGATCACCGAGAGATCACCGAGATCACCGAGATCCCCGAGATCCCCGAGATCCCCGAGATCCCCGAGAGATCCCCGAGATCCCCGAGAGATCCCCGAGATCCCCGAGATCCCCGAGATCCCCGAGATCCCCGAGATCCCCGAGATCCCCAAGATCCCCGAGAGATCCCCGAGATCCCCGAGATCCCCGAGATCCCCGAGAGATCCCCGAGATCCTTGAGATCCCCGAGATCCCCGAGAGATCCCCGAGATCCCCGAGATCCCCGAGATCCCCGAGAGATCCCCGAGATCCCCGAGATTTCCGAGATCCCCGAGATCCCCGAGATCCCCGAGATCCCCGAGAGATCCCCGAGATCCCCGAGATCCCCGAGATCCCCGAGATCCCCGAGATCCCCGAGAGATCCCCGAGATCCCCGAGATCCCCGAGATCCCCGAGATCCCCGAGAGATCCCCGAGATCCCCGAGATCCCCGAGAGATCCCCGAGATCCCCGAGATCCCCGAGATCCCTGAGATCCCCTGGATTGTTCTGTAAATGAGTTGTTTCGAATAAACGGTTACTCGTAGCGACCTTGCCGGAAATACCCTACCAGCTTCGGGTATGAGGAAATACTGACCAGGTAATCCTCCACGCATGCGCCCGGAACCCAAGATTCAACCCTCCGATTGGCTTCGATTGGCTAACCTAACCCAAGCCTGACCCAACCTAACCTAACCTAAGCCTGACCTAGTCTGACCCGACCCGACTCAACTCAACCGAAGCCAACTCAACTTAACCTAACCTGACTCAACTCAACCGAAGCCAACTCAACTTAACCTAACCTGAACTGACCTCATTTTTTCCAGCGGCGAACGGGAAATCTTCAAAAGACATCCAGGTTGTTCTCGTGGATGTCATCGGATAGTTCATAGCCTCTCTCACCATTACGAGGCCTGTCCCCCTGCCGTCGCGGAACTTGCTATCGCATGCTCCTTGCCAGCTCGTCAGGGCCACCCCTCCGCTCCCATCGCTCTTACCTTCAGTATCCATGTCTATGTCTTATTCAACGTAGCGTAACTTGCTATTTATTTTTAGTTTTTTTTACACCTACTTTTTTTTCTACAATTATTTGCTACTCATTAAAGCAGTCAACCGCTTTCCCGTACCACTCCGCTTACATCCAGCTTGCGCCCTACTGCCGGCGGGGAATTTGCTGACGCAAGGGTTACACACCGGCCCGCCCACACTTGTCCTACCATTACGGTAGTGTTACTTACTTTCAAATTTATATCTTCAATAGTGTTACTTACTATTTATTCCTGCACCTCGTTTTATTACAATTACTTGTTACTTATTGAAGCAATTATAGTATTTTTGAAGAGATCAACACTTACTTCCGAATCGACGCATAGGCGGTCGGATCTGGGGAGGGGATTTGTACTTCAAGAATTCGTTCTCTTTAACGGATTTGAAAAAAAAACAAATAACGTTAACCATGGTATTACAATTGATAGGGGAAGTTATTCGGCTTCGCCGTACAATTGGCCAGAAAGAGAGACTGAGCGCTCCGCTTTATCTCGTCCCGTTGTGTCTTACAAAATGGCGTCGTCGGCATGCGGTCTTCCTCCCGCTTACTGTAATTGCGCAACTGCACACATCGTTCACACAGAAAACACACACGTACCCACGGCTCTCACACAGAGAATTCCGGCCACACAGGCACCGTTGAGATGGAGGGGTCGCGATCCCTCCACTCAATCGTGGGTCGTACTCGCCTCCTTGCTCGCACGTTCACTTCTCACTCGCACGTTCTCTCTCGGACGGTACGCGGCGAACTGCTCGAGGTGGGGTGCTTCCGCCAGCCCCACGACCAGATCACGTGGTTGGTAAGCCACGTGATCGAGCCGCGAATGCCGCGCGCCCGACTCTGGCACCTCGCCGTTACCAACCGTCGTCCCTGCCATCATTTTTTCTCTAACAGTATGATGATTGTTATTAGTCTCCTACACCTAATTTTGTTGGCATTATTTACTATTTGTTATAGCAATCATCATTTAATGTTAGTCAACCGCCTGTCCGTACTGCTCCGCGTACGTACCACACGCGGCCTACTGCCGGCGCAGAGTTTGCTGACGCAAGGGTTCTGCGCCGGCCCGTCTGCACCTGTCCTGTGATTACAGTACTGTTGCATATCAATAATAATAAGGTAGTGCTACTTGCTATTTATTACTGCCCTCAATATTTCTTACCAATTATTTGCTATTTGTTAACTACTCCGTATATTATACGCATAGCGTATTGCGACAACCGCACGAGTCTTCTCATACGAATGTCTCATAAACCTTACAGCGAGTGTTGTAATCACGACTGTCATATTTGCTACTCATCCCACACGTAGAATACAATATTTTTTACAAAAACTGATCTGGAAGTCAAATTTGAGAGGAATATAATAATTTTAAAACTTAAATTACTGTAGCGGCATCGGATGGTGTTTGAGTAGTTTCTGGTAAAGTGACAAAGATAGAGTGAGTTTAATACAGACTGTACTCGTGTGGTTACATTTCTATAGTAGTATAGTTTAGGTGGAATCTGTGCAGTTATCTGATACTTAACCGAACATGTGCGTTTATGAAACACATGGTATGGTCAAGTATGCGATTATTGTGTATTTCGGAGATGAAATACAGCGCTCGAAAAGTCAACTTCCAGAGCAGGTGTTATAAAAAGTCTTAATCGTACGATTCGAGCATTGTCGAGACAATTGCAGTGATCCATGTGGCAACGGCAAATGCTCCAGCGTCGACTTTTTGCAAGAAGGTAGTCTGCTTCACGTAACCAGTAAATACTTTATAAATGTGGAGGACGCTTTCGTCGTGCGTTAGGCCTGCAGCCATCTTTCTTTGTGTCTGCGCCCAGGCGTGACCGCTAGGTGGCGTATAAGCTCGATCGTGACAATACACTCTCATCACCTGACGCGACTTGACAATGAGAGCTAAGCGGTTCAAGTCGGATTTAAATATAGCCGAGTGGTGCGCATACCTCATGTTTCAAGTACACCGTTATCAAATTGAACGTTGTTTTTCAAGTAAAATACTGCACTGCTTTGTTCTGATTTGGAGTGAGGTTATGGATTTGTTGTCACTCGTGAGTTTAAAGGTATATATATCGCATCACAGTTCACTAACGTGGTGGAAAAACCTGTAGCATTCATGCGAGTTGAACCATTTGCACTTTTTACACTTTTCACACTTGGTCTAGATCGAGTGTAAAAAGTGTACACGAAAGTGTAACGAAAGTCTAGTGGCATTTGTAAAACGAACAGCGCCATCCGACGTCACGTCCGCTAAAACGAACGCGCAAGTATACACTCCCCACGAAAGTATAGAAAGTGTAGCTAGCACGAACAAACCTACTACTGACTGCGTGAAGCTGAACGTGCGTCCAGCTGTGCTTTCGCGATCTGATCTAGTGGCCTAATTCTAGAATCATCGGTGAGTGTCGTACCGACGTCACACTAGGAACCCTTCCATACTTTATTGGCATTCTCATTAGTCGAAAACTTTGCAGCGAGATGCTACGGTAGCATTTCGCTGCTCGTAAAAATCCAGCCTATCATGACCCTGCGTGATCCGTTTGGTCCTCATATTTCGGTTCCCCGACAATTTTCAACTGGCAATGGGTAATTGACGTTTTACATTACTTATATTGTATATTGATATTAGTGTATCATTCAACTTCAGATAGCATGCTTAAAAGTATCCGCACGTTTGTTGGAAGCGTTGCTTTATCACAATCTGGCATTGTAATCGCCTTAGATGACTTTGTGAAAATTTTCACCAATGTTGTAGACAATCTCCAAAATTTGGAAGAGAGATGCGAAGATGCAGTTTTCAAAGTCTGCGACGCTAGAGAACGTTTTTCAAGAAAATGTGCAGAGGGACTCGACAACTATCTATTTTTGAAAACCAGGCTGGTGGTACATCTTGCTGCTTTATTTACCAGATTTTGCATGCACCGCTGCTGTACATAAATATATTCACCTCACAAATTTTGCGATTGGCAAATTTTTCCAGATGAAATCCATTGTCCTCGAATCGATACCTCTGGGCCTAGATTTTGGAATTCCCTCGCATATCGCTGAACAAGTACAAAAAAACTGTGAACAACGTCAGCCAGTTCGTTGCAATTGGAATGACCGTGCTAAACAGTTACAGTGTATGAAGGATAAAATAGACGAATTAAAAATTGCACTTAAACAAGTTGAGGACAATAGAAATTTTGAACTGAGTCATCATTTTAGATGAGTTGAGGATTTTCAGTCGTTTTGCGTGACACAGTTGCAATGTTCACTGCGTTTAAAAAAACAAATGCATTCAACGATCGCTCACAAGATATGGAATTGTGAGATGATTTAGATACCTGGAACGATCAGATTGAACAATTAGTACACTTATCTTTTTAGAGAATGAAGCAAACATTTCATGTTAGGAACAATTTATTAGTAGAAAAATCAAACACGTTGAATAATTTTGAGGATTTACTCATTACGGCCGTTGCTGAAGTAACGTAATATATTTGAATCTCTTAGCTGACCAGTTTATCGATTTACCGAGAGGATTTCGTGAACTGTACTAATCCAAGCTACCCGACGCAACACTATCGTTTGGCCCACGCTTGAACGTAACATTTCCGTTTCACGGAATTCTATCGATATATTCAAATTTTTATATTTACACAGGTATAGCGTAATGTTTCTTAAAAACTGTTACTTTATATTAAGGCAATCCGATACTGTACAACGTGATAGTTTTCCCTCGATTGTCCAATAATTACGAAATATTGCTAATTTTAAAAAATACAAAACCGTGCCTGACACAGTTGTGGATACTTTTTGACCATCAGTGAACCATGAAATCCATACCTACTGAATAAGAATTGAATAAAATTCAAACATACGATATTGTCAATTCACCTCCTTCTACAGACTGTACACGTAAATGCACTTTTATACAGATTTATTGCACTTCCGTTGTGCCAAGTACTACCGTATTAATTTCGTATGGTGAAAATATCTAAGACCTCTGTATAATTTGCTCACTTGAAAGCCCGCCTTCTATACTTCTGTTCTTTATATTTGCGCGTTTGCAGTTGCTGAATTACATTTCTAACCATCGTCGATTTATACTGCTAGGTAAAGTACATGCAGAGCTGCCTGTATTTGCGGATTCCTGGTTCGTCAAAGGTTTCTTCGCATTCCTCACATCAGCATCGCTGATACGTTCGACCACAACTTTCGCACCTCGGGTTATGTCGTGTAATAATTTCCACATGTCTATGTGAACATTGCTCGCTGTGATGTTATTGATACTGGTGTTAATATTGTAATTGTTATTATTGTCGTTGTCATTAATATTCTTATTATTGCCATTCTTATCAGCGTTGCTGATATCGCCGTTGTCGATGTCATTATAGCTTTCCATCAAACTTTGACTGTTGCAACGAATAAGATCAGTCCTCTCATCATCAACACTGGATCGGACTGGCAGGACTCCTCCGGTGGCCATGCCTCCACGATTCTCAAGTATATCGTAAGGCGAGAAAGTTTCGTGGTCGACCGTGGGACTGATATTGGTGGTTCTTAGGATTTTCAGGTGACTGTCGGGTATTTCAATATTGGTCACAAGGTTCTCCAATCCAAGCAGACTAGAATTTACCAAGCATCTTGAACCCTCTTTTGTTTCAATTTTTTCAGAGTTCTCTAAAACTTCATCCAATTCCATTTTCGTTCTCTGTTCCACCACTTTGACATTGTTCTCATCCTGTTTGATGGTGAACATTAAACCTCCCATGACTAGATCGGTGATATTCAATGACCGTGGATAAATTTGCTCACATTCCTTTCTCAAACCCTCGATTTCTTGGTCACCTTTGTCCTTGTTTGTGTTACCCGTTGCCTGGATATTTGACAACTCGTCCCGCTCTGTACGCGGATGAGCACTGTAGGTGTCCTGCGAATATTCCACACTGTCGTCTGCGGTTACTAATTGTGTGTTATGATACTTTTTAACCTGGCTCTGTATAGTCGTCCGTGTATCTAGCCACTGCATCCCGACTCCACTTATACACTTAGTCGTCGTACCTTCCAATGATTCGTGAACATTTCTAAAGCCGTCAAAATCACTACCTGCGCAAGTCCTCTTGCTAGCACTTACGTCAACAGCCACGATTTCTGTCTTTGTCAGCTCGTTGTTACAGCCTGAATGTCTCGAAAGTCTTGTACGATTGATATTAGCCTCAGCCCATGGAAGAATGGTTTTGTCAGACGCGGTCGTTGCAACAGGACTGGATAAGACTGTCGATGATTGAAATACGTTGCTGTTTGGGCACCTTAAATCCAGATCACCCTGGGTGATCCTGGGTCCGGATGTCTGATTTGCCATATTGTCCACAATAGAAATAGTTAGAATAAATGCTTGAGGAAAAGCTGCGGCACCTTGTCGATTGCAAAACTTCAGCATCGCAAACATCTTGTCCTGTCGTGTCCAAAACGTGTGTTCTTATAAACGTGGTATAGCAAGTCAAGGAGAAGACTGATTGATTGAATATCGATTAACTGTGTCAGAATTTTGTCAAACATGTTTGAACCTTTTTCTACGCATTGGATGGATTCTACTCGTAGAGATTCAACTAGGCATGGCAATGAATAGTAAGATTGGTAAAAAGGATACTGTAAGTTATTGAAAGGTGCACAGTGCTCAGTTCACCTTGACTGGGTTGACTTTTTATGATTCGTCTGATAATTTTCATCAATTCCTCTTTGTAGGGAAATTCTTTCGTATACCTGCAATGATATGCAACTTGTTACAGATTCGATGGCCGAACGAGTACTTCATATTGGAAACTGTAAGTTTTGAGAACCAGCTACACAGAGAATCACAGCTGGTTCAACTCTTGTGAAGTGAATTGAATCTTTGTTTGGTACAGAATGTTTTGAAAACGATGACTTGGCGTGTTACGCAGTCGTTTATCGGTTGCTTGCCGCGATGCGACTAACGCGAACACCTGAAACCGAGCCAAGCGGTTCTCTACCGCTCACGGATGAGGGGCAATCAGTGACCAATAAACGGCACTGTGGTCATTTTCAATTGGCTCTACGCCAGCTGCGAAACTGGCAAAATGTAATAAATATAGTGTGGCAAACAGCCGTACAACTGTCGATGAGCTCCCATGCTAGCTTAAATAACCAGGATGGGCATGTACAATGAGAGTTTGACAAACATAGATATTATATGTCAAAGTTCAATTGAAAACCAATCGACAGTGCTCGAAATACCACGTGAGACGACTTTGTGACATAAATCTGGACAATTTTGAATCTGGCGATGTCGACCTAGCATATCACTGTTTAGATCATTGTGAATAATCACGGTTTTCCGACTACTGAATCGTCCTCAAAGCAGGGAACCGTAAGTGATGATTCTAATGGAGGCAGGCATACTCATTTTGAAAGCACAAGCTCTGATGAAGGATTTCAATCTGGTGAAACAGTGAATTCTTCTACCATATTTTACTACAACAAACATTGCACACTACAAATTTCTGAATAAAATGTGTATCAGTCTCAAAGGGGGTCGAATGCAGAGCTGAAACTTTCAGGTGTTTTTCAACTTGTGCCAAGTTTTACAGATCATAACTCCAAACAATGAACAATTTTTGCGAATTCGAGAATCACTGCACATATACCGGGTCACCCAAGACTATCGCCCCATAGGCAACCGACGTGTTCCTCCTTGAAGTGAAAATCGGCAACTGAAACGGTTTTTACTTTTGTTACGAAATTTGTCATTCGTGAACTAAAGTTGTTTGAAATTATCCGATCTGATAGCATCTGAGCGCTCAGGATAGCAGCCGAGCTCACGACGGTCAAATGACGATTAGCCAGCCCTATTCTCGTTCTATTCCGAGCCATCAGATGCTACTGGATTGGCCATTTTCAAACGGCTGTAGATCGTAAACGAAAATTTTTTCACGAAGAGTAAATACAGGCCAAGTCGCCGATTTTCGCGAGGAATACATATTAGTGACCCGTGGGGCGATAACCCTGGGTCACCCTGTACATGCCGCTTGTGTAAAAGTCTTCAGAACTGTTACACTACCTTGTAGGTTCGTTATATTTAAAGGTGAACTTGTATATGTTCTGCTTGTTGGAGAGCCAATACGAGCCAGGAACATTCAAGGTGGGCTGGGCCTGCACTTGACCGGTCCTATCAGACTTGCCAATACCCGATATACGTATTCCAGGCATTCTTTCGATGGTTTCAATTCTCGAAACAAAGGAACCAGTCTGGTCGTTTTTTCACCGTTGACGTTTTCCTCGACTATGAAAGTCAAGAAGTACAGCACCCTTTGCTGAAGAGCAAGAATTTTGTTGAGTCGTTAATGGAGCGCCCGAAAAAAAACAAATATTACTAAATAATTGATTCAGAGCAAATTCGCTTCAACGGTAACAAGTTAATTATTATTCAATATTAACACTGCTTAGCAATAATCAATTTAAAATTGAACACGAAAGATGTGAGGAAATCCAAACTAAAAATTCATCAAAAATGCTAAAATCAAGTATATGAAAACACTAATTAAAAGGAGTAGTAACGACACTAGGTATTTATGGATCTTTATTAATGCCGAACTTGGTAATAGAACAAACGGGAAATATGACACGGACCGGATACTTAGCGAGAGCAATCCGAAAATAATTCAGTGCGTAGTAATAGCTAAGATAACGGGTACAACATTTTGTAATGTTGCAGGATTATTGAGAAATAAAATTGAGCTACCCATTGAACAAACGGGAAATATGACACGGACCGGATACTTAGCGAGAGCAATCCGAAAATAATTCAGTGCGTAGTAATAGCTAAGATAACGGGCACAACATTTTGTAATGTTGCAGGATTATTGAGAAATAAAATTGAGCTACCCATTGGAGCTGAAATAAAACTACTGACTATGAACCCAAAAACAATATTTATCCATCCTACTGATAATAACGAGTCACGAAAAATCATGGATGGTATGAAACTGAAAAACGTTGGAATACATAAAATTAATACTCAGGCTGTTGAACCCATGTCTGACTATATATTAAAACCAGTAGTACATATTTTTAATTTACGTATGGAGAGATCCAGGTGGCCTAAAGTACTGGAATAGTCTGAATTGAAATCTATAACTATGTGAATCTGGTAGTAAGGACTGCGTCCAATTACAAATATGCCCGTGTCACTAGTATCCAATATTCGAAAAATTAATATATAATAGAATTTCTCTAGGACTTCAGCAAATAAATAAATAAATAAATAATTACATGGATAATAAAATCAATTAAATTAAATAAAAACACCATTAGTCGAGGGCTACTTCTTCGACGATCCTATCGATATATATTTTGTTACACGAATCAAAATCGTAAGGAAATTAGTGGCAAAAGGATGGAAGGAATCGAACATCAAGTGCATGATGGTACATGAACCCACCCCGGATATAACCTCGTTGATGAAGACGTCCTTGACAGTGGTCCAAGGTAGATATTGACCGGAGTTGAAGCCGGAAAATATTTTTTTACTATTTATTTGTACTCCCACCGACTCTACTACCAACAGTGTATCTGAAATTATGAAATTAATTATTCTTTATTTTCGAGTAAGTACTATACTTTCCAAATACGGCAAAAGATCGTGGTTCTTTATTATAGATTATTGTGATCATCGCCGGTCGGTGGCATAAAATAAAACGCTGTGGTTAATCCTGCTACGGAGCGAATCTACACGTGACACATTGAAATTGCCAAATATTCGGATGTCCCCGATGATCTGGAAAAAATTCTAGACCCTGAAGAACGTTTCAAGGCGTGCGGAATTTGTCAACAAGTGGTATTTTTTGGAGACTTACTCTGTAAGGATGATGGAGACAGGCATTGCAGTTTGTACCGCATGTGTGATTTGTCATAGCAACGGTACACGATAATTTATAAAGACCTTTGCGATGGCGTAACAGCAGTTGAACCTAATTTAAATTCTGTTTCGCCACTTTGGCGTGGCTAGAATAATTGCTTGGAGACACTGTTTAGTTCTGAGAATTTCGAAATTAGTGAACATTTGGCGTGACCAAAAGTTCACGAGCACACCGTATGGGTGCACTCTGTGGGGCGAATAGCCGCTTGTATAGAATAAAAAGCTGCCAAGCTAAGGAGCGTTTGGACGAAATTAGGTTTACTAACCAAAATCAATGGAGGTGGTGATGTGCCTGCAATGGAGGGTCAAAGCAACGACTGAGAGGCTGACTATGGTCAGGCTGTCGCTCAGTTTGCCTAGAAACAGTGTCAAGCAGAAAAACAACAGGTTAAGCTGTATCCTGTGTAGACTGTCGTTGCGTAGCGTGAACTCTATCACTTTGTTGTTTCTCCAAGTCCTGGACTCGCTGAGAGTTATTTCGTTACCGTCTACACCCCCGTAACGACGTACGTCGGCTTCCTCGGGTGACGAGGGCGACATAAATAGACACCGCGATATCTTGTTCAGCGGATAACCACAAATCGAATTGCAAGTATACCGAGTGCACCCCTCACCGACAGCTGCTTCAGCTCGGTCCGACCTTCTTGGTTGGTTGGTTCAACGAGACTCAACCGACGCGCGGCGCATGGGCCTTCCTGGCGCCGGCGCCTTCCTCACGTTGCGTCACGGTCATTATGCATGCCGTACGTACGGATGCGTGGTCCAGCGTGGCCGTGCGACCGATCCGTGCATAGGTATAATGAATTACACAAGCATCGTCCCGCGTACTGTACGCATGCTGCACGCATCCCTGCGTATGTACATACATGTATACCTACATGACGAACAGAGCGGCCATGGTTAAGGGTATTATTGAGACAGGCGAAAGGGCGCCGAGATAATGGCAGCGCCCTATGTTTACCGAAATACCGGTTCCATTATGGATAGACCCCTGAGCGCCCGTGACAGTGTGCAATATACTGCAATTTGTAATCGGTCAGCGTTGACGTCTAATAACTCGATCCGTTATGCTCGTGAATATGTTTTTTCCACGCTAGCTCTCGTAATTTCATACCTACAGCGAGCGTTGGAATAAAGATATTTTTTTCATCTCGACTATTGATATTTATTGAGGGAACAAGATTTGATCATGAATAATCCGGGACAAAATTTGGTTACCACATATGTATGCAAGAGCGGAAGAGAATACATCGTCAAGATGAGGGTCGTCGGCTTAGGAGGAGAATCGTCGACATCGCGGCGCAACTTGGACATTACCGTCACCGACAAACACACTGCCGAGAAATGGCAGTCCTCGTACGACGTCGCCTGTCTGTCCGCAGTCTTATTTAACCTTGACTCCTCTACTAATACATCTCATATTTTCAAACCATTACATTAATCGATCAACATCTACTTACCTATTTTACACGACTCTCTTTAGATAGCCTCGATCATTGACTAATTATACAAGCACCGTGTGTACTCAGATCTCAATACCAATTTTTTTTTTAATACCAGATTGGTACGTTCACCCTTGAATGATCATCTTGTTTCGGCAGATATCGAGAATCTCACCCAGAAAACAGGAAATTACAAACAATTCGATATATTCGTAGCCATGCTGCAGTCTGGTTTGTTAAAAGTAATAATTCAATGAACTTTTGTCAAGCATAATCCAGTCCGGTTTCCATCCCAGTTTCCCTTACGACTAGCAACCAATTGCCAAGTTCTTTGCAGACGAGCGACTGTGTCTCCCTCGACCTGCTAACTTTTGACGATCTAGAGCTGTTGCGCTGCCGTAGGACCGAAGTTGGGTCAGATTATTCGTTGGTCGGTGCCAAGATGAGCAACAGGCGATATTTGATTATTACTTACAACGTGGAGTTTGACAGGTGAGCCATGCCTGGGAGGCTTGATTGGCAGATGCGGCTGCGTGGACGAGATTACGGCAAACACAATTGAGTAAGATAGGTGGCAGGAAATCCGCCAGAGACATGTATACATAAGGGCGGATTAGCCATTTTCCAATACAGACACCGTCTTGCTGAAGCAAGCCTCCCATGACGTGACATGATTTTCTGTATCTTTCCATCCTATCTCGATCGTTCGTCCGTTAAGAATCCATTATCCATTGCCATTGGAGTATTGCGGCCTACCCGACACCGCCGTTCTACAGTCAACGATAAGAAAGCTAGAAGCTGAATTGGAGAGACTCAGGTCAGCTGGGGGTGGAATTGAGAATCTTTGTAAGAAACTTGAACTGCTAACAGCAGCCAACAAGAAACTTGTCGAAGAAAACCACAGATTGTCTAATGGCGGTAAGGCCTTCTTCTTTGCTTGGGGTGGTTTCTTTCGATTGTATATCTATAACAAGAATGAAGTTACATTCTGTTCTTGTTCTTATAAGCATGTGAAGTAAAATTGACACATCAATTGCGATTGATCGGCAACGCTAGCACCCTTGTAACGGGTCAGACTTGCACTGTATCTGGGTACTCCTCAGGTCGAGGAATTCATCGTTTACTCGGAGCTGTTAAATCCTTGGAACGGTCGGTGGCTGAAGAGCGGGCATCATTTCGTTCTCGAATACAAAAACTGCGTACTGAGAACTCCATTTTGGTGGCAAAGCTGCACCGCTCAAGCGAAGCTGTCGATAGAAAGCCCCGACGATCCAGTCCGCTAACGCTTCCATTCCAAAGCAGATGTTCAATGGGTAGAAGACGTAAGAGCCGATCAGCACTAGGTCGTGGTCGATCAAAGTCGGCAAGTTCCTCGCCAGGTATGACCCGAACTAATAGCTAGGCACTTTAGGCCCACCTGTTGATACCGTATAATTTCAGGAAAGCTACATGCAGCACTTGTGTCTGCTTTTTGTAATTCTGAAGTGAAAACTTTCTATACAGCTTCTCAGATCTTCTCGCTGCTCCTTATGTATAAACTGTATTTAACCGAAAGTTCTCGCCGATAGGCAGCTCCTCTGTCGACTCGATCAAGTCTATAGGGTCCCCTCGCCAAGGAGTCGTAGGATGTCGTCGGTTGAAGACGAAAGGTTTTTATTACCTTTTGACGATACTGCGAATTACGCGTCATTTGCTAATAAGTTGTTCATCGTTTTCATTTCAGAAATAGACTTTGGAAATTTGGAGTCTCGAATTCACAAATTGCAGAAGATGCTCAAGGATGGAATCAACATTAATTAAACTATTCCGACTGTATACTTCAACGAATGGAAACAGGTAGATTCATAGGCATATTTCCAGGCACGCACACATACGTTATATATGTATACCTGCGGGCATGTACATCTATATATATAGATATATATTTATTGATATTATAAACACAAGTGTACGCGGTTTCCTCAAAGTTTTTTATGTCATACTATATACAAGGGTGGGAACAAGAATGCAGACGGGAAAGTCCAATCAGAGTCTGTCGGGTCATTAAAAAATAAACTAGAAATTAACTTAGCTTGTCTCTTCTGACATCATTTTCAAAGTAAACGATAGCACGATCAACCAATGATTGACTGTGTTCAACATTTCCCTTCTTTAGACTGTCCGTCCTGTTGTTACTCTTGTCATCTGTTGCACAGTGCTTTTCTTGAACTGCTTCTGGTTCACTATCGCCAGAGCTTTTCACGTCATATCCCGTATCTCTGGGTAATGTAATTTTTGCACGGCTTGCTAACTGATTCACAACGCTCTCCAATCGGCGAATTTCGACCTCTTGACGCAATGTTGTACCATACAACGATTCTATATCGTTAGTAAATTGTTGAATCTGGGCCAAGCGTACTTCCTCTTTTTTTGCCTCTTTTGCTGCCTGCCGAGAATACTCCAACATGATACAACCACCGGCAATGCTGAAAATGATCACCTCCCCCATCAGGTTGGCCCCCAGCTCAATAGCCATTGCTTCGTTCAACTTTGCTACCTTGGTTGGCTTACCAAGATTCATAAGATACATCTTTCCCTTGACCTCCGCCCAATGGTAAACTGCAATTGATATACAAAAATAGGTGAGAAGGTAAACCCAAGTGGTTAGACATTACCGAATGCAACTTTAGATACATGGTGGTAATTTTACTGAAAATCGTCAAACTTGGTCCACTGGTGATAATGCTATGTATGAGCTATAAATACCCTATCACTGCTCCTGATGTAGAAAAAAAAGTGCCTGTCGAGTGAAATTGTCGACAACTAAAGTAATCTCAGATTTCGTTTGATAATAATTTATTACATCTCAAGTGATGACATACACTGAGCAGGTGGTATGATGAAGTAAGTTCTGAAAACCGGATGATTTTTTGCCTGATTGACAAACATTTGGGCCAGTGGTTTGCTGATCTGTTTGATCAGCAGCATGCCCAGTTTAAGGGCTGGAAATACCCCGACGACCATAATCACACCGACTTCGTTCAACGCCCCGGGACTTGTGAATTCTATTAATTTAACGTATATTATTAATATCGTTTATCGCTACGTATAAACGATCGGCCGATTCGTCTAACTCAAGCTTGGAGAAGTAAAATGGATCGCTAAATACGCCTGCTGATATGCGGCAGCGGGGAAAGTGAAGAAAAATAAATACAGCCAGAACCTAACAGCAAGGCACGACGATTCGTCGGCTGCTGCTACTGCGATGATAAATGGCTTGTCGACTTACGTCAACACTACCCTTTGCCAAAGAAAATTTAGTCCCACAGAAGCGCACGGCCTGCAGGCTATTATATGAGGCAGGAAAAGTTGCGGTGCTCAAACGAGCTGTCACACCAACATCTAGGTGTCGCTAGCAACGTTTTGCTCGTGTGGCTCACGTATGTAGTATGCATGTAACAAAAAATTTGCTACCATCCTTTCAAACACGGATTAATAGGAAGGAGACAACACTCAAGCACGGCACGGCTCAGAAGTTGGTCCAGCCTTTGTGGCAACGTTATGAGGAATTGTCGGGCAAGGTCCCTATATTATACAGGTCAAGACACGGCGTGGGCAAAAAAATTAGTGAGAATGCGCCAAAAGTTTCGTATGACAATGGATGCTTTCGATTTAGAGCACAATATGACACGGTGTAAACATTTCTGGTCTATTCCTATGCCCGGATTGGCCGCTTACAATGGAAGTTTGTACACTGTGTCACACTGTGCTCTAAATGGAAAGCACCCGGTGTGGTTCTGATTCCTGACCTGTCACAATGATTAACCACAAAATATATGTGTACGTGCTTCTATTTATTTCGCGAACGTCAGGACACTTTACACCCGTATTCATAGTCCTTCCTTGAGGAACAAGGATTCCTTGTTCGTCATTTCACGTTTCATAGACCTTCCTCGACAGAATGAGGAGCCTTATTGGCCTCCTTCTTTCAAGGCAGGTCTCGAGCTTCCTTGAGGAAACCTTCGGCACTGCGATTGGCTGTTTCGTTTCATGTAGCCAACGCTTGCGCTCGGCGTCTATGCACTTATGACCCGTATGACGCGGATCACAGCCAGTCTACGGGTTAACTTCTTTGAGGTTACACACTCTCATCAACCGACGCGACTTGACAATGAGAGCCAAGTGGTTTAAGTTAGATTTAAATACAGCCGAGTGGCGCTTCGATCAGCAGTTTTACCACCATAAGCAATCTCATATCCCTAAATATGTCCTCCTTCTGGAAGGGAGAGCCAAGTTGTGACTATGAAACGAGGACGCCTCTGAGATTCAAGGAAGCCTTCATCAAGGCGTCCTTTATCCTTGAGATAAGGAGTTACTATGAATACGGGTGTATGGGCGCAACTCGTTAATGCTTAAACTCAAAAAATCGAGCAAGATTGGTCAAAACTGGTAAATGCAGTAATGTTAAGTAAACCCCGGTGGAAAACGCTATAAGATACTTTTGGGCGAACGCGCCTAGAAATTTTTGCCCACGTTATAGTGAGAAAAACTGGAACACGCGTGTCTTGACCTGGTATAATCTAGGGACCTTGTCAGGGTGCGATTTAAACGCCTGTATATATACCCGTATTCATAGTCTCTCCTTATTTCAAGGATAAAGGACGCCTTGATGAAGGCTTCCTTTAATCTCAGAGGCGTCCTCGTTTCATAGGGTGTATTCCGAAATATACTGACAGTACTGCAAGTACTGGCAACCACGTTCCGAAATCGCGCGACAGCTTACTGCCGCCACTCAGTGACGTCATGAAATTTGTGATGTTGTTGACCGCGACTACTGCGGTCGGGGATGTGAGGCAGCTGCACTACTTGAGAGATGGCCGCGTCCTCGGTGTAGCGTTCCGATTTTATTGCGGCTGGCAACTCGAAGTAAAAACGGTACGCAGTTCGCAGTTGACTGCGTGACGTCACGGTCGGCAGTACCGGAAGTATATTTCGGAATACACCCTTAATAGGTTACGATCAGCATCCTTCTTTTTTTACATTTTGTAGCGAAAATTTCCCTTTTTTCCGTAAGAGGCGCTCAAATTGCGATCAGACAATTCTTCTTACGTTACCTCCTCAGAGCACATACCACTAAGGTTACCTCAAAACTGGGGACAAGTTTTATCGCAGTTTTAATTGTCTCCTTCGTACTTTTCCGTGCTATCAAATCAAACTATTGGCAATTATAGAAAGATGAAGAATTATGGTGTTATTTTACGAGCAGTAAAAAGCAGCAGCAGTTTTCCCCTATCACTTCCGGTGCAAGTTTCTGCTGCTCGCAGTTCGGTTTCTCGAGCGACAAGCCACAAGACCACAAGAAGCCACGACCTATTTCATGAGCAGTGCTGCTGCTGCGTAAAATTAGCAGACTGATGCTAGTGAAAACTAGTAAGTTACTAAACCACTGCTGCTTTTTACTGCTCGTGAAATAGCACCCTTACGCTGCTTTTTCACGTGCAGCAAACAACCGAATGCGGCAGCTGCTAAAATTTTCTGATTGGTCAATGATTAATGGTGTACAAACACACATGGATCTTGCTGTACATACATGCATCAAAATTGCTGCGAAGTAGAAACCCATTGTAGAAACGAACGTACTTTCGTTTGCTGCATACACAACAGAAGCCGCCGCCCCCCCCCCCCCCCCCCCCCCCCCCGCCAACGCCAACACGTATGTATGCACGTATGTACGTAGCAGGCAGCCCCTGTGTCCATTGTCACATGTATTTATTACTGGCGATGCAACGAAGTGGCACGGGAAAGATATTACTAGGCGTTCGTTTATTATCACAGACAGTATCGGCAAGTGAATTACGGTGGAGTATGTTGCACGGCGCGTATCATCAGTAGTGATGTACTTCAGGATTCCACGGATGGTGGCAACAGTCACCAGATGTGAACACGTTGGGATACAAGTACGTCGGTTTTGGGAACAAGATCGCAAATCAGGTTATCCGCGAGTCGCAGCAAAAAGCTCATCCGAAAAACGAAACGACCTCTGGCACATTCGTAATGGCTTTCGTATACTCGGGGACGAGTTTAAACTCTTCAAACGTGAGGTAATTGAACACTTGGAAAGTGATCCGTTGTTGATATATCGAAAGGACGAAATTGACCTCGCTTGGCGGTTCAACGGTGACAAAAAGTCACTCGACCAATGGTTTGTCACCGCCGATAGTGACTATGAGGAAGGTTACTCAAATTGCAGGTGATTATGAGAAATTTGCATTCAGGCCCACGATTCGTGAAACAAGGACCTCAAATATTGCAGCCTAGTTTCATGAATCCGGCCCCAAATCGCATAAATATCTAAACTATAATCACTGCAGTACAGTTACGACACGTTGGAATGCTATTCCTCGACACGAGAAAATCCTTTGAGAATTTCAATAACGATTTTTTTTCGCTTTTCCTATCCACGCGAAGCCTGCAATTGACCAAGTCTGGCAGAGGGCTGTTTTCTGGATACTTGGACAAACGTGTACCAAAAACAGGAAACATCAAAAAGGCAGGATATTGCAACATTAATACTCTACGTGCTCGCAAGTCCTTCAAACGAGAAGGTTACTATGACTGGCATCCCTATAATCATCTGGTAATGCGGGTTAGAGGGGACGGTAGATCCTACATGCTCAACATATCGACAGCTGGATACTTTGATATAACTTGGAATGATGTCTATCACTATGCACTCTACACAAGAGGTGGACCTTATTGGCAGTATGTGAAAATACCTTTTTCAAAATTCTTCATGGCCAGCAAAGGAAGAATCCAAGACCACCAAGAGCCATTACCCCTGCACAATGTAGTTAGCTTCGGAATTACCGCAGCTGACAAGGTGACAGGGCCGTTTAACTTGGAAATTGACTACATCGGATTGTTATTTGATCCAAGTCATAAGGAAGAATGTGCGTATGAAATGTACAAAACTGACGACTACATCGCCGGATATTGATGTAGTTGCACAGACATTTATCTGTTTTTCCTCCATTTCAACAGCTCAGAAATTTCTGTTTGTAATTATAATTCTCCGTGGAGGAAATCAAATTGTAGCCAGGTTCACGTAGGATAATAAAAAATCTCATAAACATATATGACTCTGAATGGATAGACCATTCAATATCTTCTCTCCCTGCTAAGAAGTAACTGTCTCTGCTGAATTTTCTTCATACAGGATAAAAAATGTAAATCGTACAAAACCTAATCATTCATGTTTTCACCTAAATTTAATTATTAGTTGAACTAACGTTCCACGAGCGTTCATCAAGACACCTGCCGGTAAGCCAGGTCCGTTGTTTGTAGTCAAATTGCACGTTACTACCATCACGGCACAGGATTGCCGGTTCAGTTCGGATATCACAGCTTTTATTAGAATGCCTATCCAGCCATTAGAAAATGTCCAGCTTAGCTATCTCGTCCCTTAGGTATAACAGCAAACAGAAAATGACAGGAAGAAAACGACTTTCATGTCACCTGCTGGGTCGATTCGGCGTCAAATTTATGCAGTAGAATGTGATTGGTACAATTGATATTACATCCGGTTATACCGTGATCGATTTCGTCAATAGGAAAGCGGACGAAGATTGACTTGGATCTCAACCAGTTTAGTTACTATCCACCTGTAAACATGGCTGTAACTGTTATACACTTTATTGTGACAAATGGGAACGTAACAAACTAGCGAGAATAGAATTTGCATCAATCGTTGTACCAGGATACTATCACTGTAGTGTCCAGATCGAATATCAATCAGTTGATGATGACTTACACATTGACTGCTGATGAGCCATTGAGCCGGCAGTCAGACTGTGGTTCACAGATACGCTTCTCACATGCGGAATGCACAGAATGATTGCAAATTTGGTCTTTGTGATGTGGTTACGCTCGAGTCAACTAGTAGTGTCATGAAGGTGATGATGGAGGGTTGATCTTCCTCTTACGAAGAAACTTGTACGTATCTTTTGATACCAGGTAACTGAGGCCTCCAGCTAGGGTTGTGACGGCTGTCAGGTAGCAAAGGCCTTGCAACAGAGGGTGATCAACGAAATGAAAAACTGGAGCAGCTAAGGTACTACCGACCAGGCACAATTGTACTCCGGTATTTAGTTTGCTAGCCAACGTCGGCGCTAGCTGCACTGAGGCGTACGTTGGGTCAAAATATTTCACCAAAGTTCTCTGTAAGTAACGCAAAATATCGTCATTCACCAAATACTTGTAATAATTTATATTGCTTGGAGAATACATGTCATTGCTATTCGGTAAGCAGCAAAATTGTTTCGGTTCATGCTGGGAAGATGCGAGTTGCGGTGAGAAAAGTTGAGTATTGGGTATTAACTTACGGGCATAGGCAGTGATCGATATCTGATGAAAGAGGCACCGATTACCAAAAGGATATCTCTGGCAACGACTAAGCAGGTCAGTTGCGCGGGAATAAGTCCGGTCCAGGTAAGAGACAGGAAGAGCGTGCCTATCAGTAACTTGTCTGCTATGGGATCCAAAAAACTTCCCAACTTTGATGCTTGAGATGCCCAAGTTCGAGCTATCCATCCATCGGCCAAATCTGTAACTCCTGCTATTCCAAGCAGCCAGAGCGCAACCTAAGAAGTCAGGACCAACCACTGATTGGAAGTGTTGTATTCAAACGCAATTACTTTGCGGTTATAGAATGAATCGAGTAAAGGTAAAAAATCACCTGGTAATCTTGGGATACAATCAGGTATCCCAGGTATGGCGATGTCAATATACGACCTATGCAAAGAAAGTTTGGTATCGTCCAGATGTTTTCCCGTTCTATAACTTCTTCCATTCGTTCCTTTGTAAGACGTATGTCGCGTATTATACGCTCTCGCAACACTGTGCGGGATAGAGTTTGCCGTTTGGCAGATAAACGATTGCCATTTGATTTTTCTACATTGCCGTGATAGATTCGATTTCCGCATAGCTTCTTGCATTTTTCGAGTAGGCATCGCTCCAGTGGTGCAAGACAATATCTATTTCTCACCAACATAAATTGGGTCATCCTTGTTACATTTGTAGATGAGTTTAGTTCCGATTATTGTTGTTCGTGTAGGTTAGTCCTAGAATGTGACGAACCATTAAAATGTATTCTGAATAAACTATACTAACAGGGCAGTAAGTTATTGATGGGACTGCTTAGGTTAAGGAGAGATCGAATGACGCTTGTTTCATTATACAGATTCAGATTTAACAAATATTGAATTTTGCACCCTATAATCGACACAACCACCTACGTATGTACCATCATGTGATAAATTATTCCTATTTTTTGGTTTGTTCTTACTAGGGAAGCGTGCCAACGCCGCCAACTAAAGTATAGCGTTCGGGTATCATACATACTTGGCTGTTACATTTTGGTATAATACGGTAAGATCAATAACATGACCGACATGACCGCTGATTACACATCGTTGACGAAACACTGGCCATGAGTCAATTTCCGTAATATGGGGCAATTGTACAAAGTTCTGTAATAATCGTTCAAGACTTTCGTTCTATCGAATTAAATATAGCCAGTTGCCGGTCTTGTTACACTGCAGTTGCGTAGGCGTAAAATCATTTATGTGAATGTGTGCGTGCGTATATGAGAAAGTACAATCAGGGGTTTTCTCTCACAACCCATTCGTATGATTGGTTAATCTCTCAGGAAGTCGGAGCGGGCGACGTATACGTGCATGCATATATCGATTGTACACATACGTTACTAGTGACATTCTAATTAATGTTCACATTTTCTATGTGAAAAAACAGCACATTTCGAATTCTTCTTGTGCATTGCGTCGTTTTCAATCGAAGGAAACTGTCAATAACCTATCTTAAACCAGCATAACCTCAAACACGCGTTGGTATGATAATTCACTTTCGGCCCCGATCGGCCCGATGAACCTGACGAGCAAACGAAAATTTGAACTTGTTTCGATTCGATCAGCCAATAAAATCAAATTGATGGAAATAGCCATACCGTAAAAAAAGAGAGGAAAAAATAGGAAACAATTATTGGGTGCTTGCGCACCTGACGTATGCTCTTTAACAGGTTCCTCAGAATTTCACAGTATTGTCAACCCGACGGTCAATTACACAGGATTAGAAAACAAGAGAAGTAGAAATTCATATTTTATAACTTATGCAAACGTGAATTTCATTGTGCCGAAGATACGAGAAGAGCAAAGTCCGAGATAGCAAGGCTGAGATGGATTATTTGAAAGACGTTGACGGGACTCGTACATAAACTTAGAAGCACGAGATTTCACAGAGTTTTGTCACCTAAGGCATGCATGACCTTGAATTCATTAATGAATCATTAATGAATTTTTATATTCAAATGTAATAGAAATCTAGAGAAGACCTTCAGCCAGATTAACTATGGGATATTTATTTTGGATTTGGGGATCTCTTATGCACGTGGCCATCCTTTGGGGCGTTTTGGATGTCAATTTTCATTCCCCCGTGCTGAAAGGTCTACCGCCAATACAATTGCCTTCGGCTCCGCCGGCAAAGAGATTGGTATTATTTGTAGCCGACGGGCTGAGATTCCGTACCTTTATCGAGGACCCACCGCCATACCTGATGTAATTATATTCACAGTTTACCCTTCCTTCTCTGTTCAATTCTTCCACGAGTTTACAGCAACTATTCAGAGATGTGCATGGGTATATTACTAAAGAAAATGGAATACGGTGAAATAAGTAAATAAACAAGAGAAACCACAGTAGGATAATGACTGAACGAGGTACATGGGGAGTTTCGAGGACCAGAATGCCAACAGAATCTCGACCTGGGCACGTGGCGCTCGCTGCTGGTTTGTATGAGGATCCTAGTGCACTCTTTAAGGGTTGGAAAGAGAACCCTGTGGACTTTGATTCTGTGTTTAATCGGAGCCACCAAACATGGGCTTGGGGTAGCCCCGACATCATACCTATGTTTGTCAAAGGTTAGCAGCATATCGGATATATACTAGTTTCTACTCTGACCTGAAACCCTGAAGTTTCTTTTGACCGGCAGGAAGTGGAGATAAAGTGCAGGGGAAAAGCTATCCTGCCAACTGGCAGGATTTTGATGGGAATTCGGAAGGCATAATTCGTTTAGATTCATGGGTATTTAAAGAGGTTTACCAATGGTTAACGGATAACGAACCAGAGACTAAATATTTGGATCGTATCATCTTATTTCTCCATCTTCTTGGTTGTGATACGGCTGGCCATGCAAATAAACCATATTCCAGGTAATGATCCATCCCATCTGAAATAACATGATTCCTTGTATTTAATACGATTACTACATTGGAACTCCATCAATGTGTTAAACGCAATTTATATTATGCAGGATCGTCCTCACATTTGTATTCGTGGAATACTTTTCGAGCTCATGTTTCAGGATCAGTAGAGTACTATAGAGTCATAATCAGAACGATTGTTTATTTGAAACAATATAGTACAGCTGTGCCTCTGTCTGACCTGTGAACCTGCGTGTAATATTTTAGGGAGTATCGTGGATGTGTGACTTATGTCGATCGGGAGATTGAGAGACTTGTTCGGACGGTCGAAGAGCACTATGGTGACAATCGCACGGCGTATGTTTTTACATCTGATCATGGAATGACAGACTGGGGTTCTCACGGAAGCGGTTCTCTGGACGAGACCGAAACCCCTCTAGTTGTCTGGGGTTCCGGTGTAAATTCACTCAAGAAACAAGTAGACGTGGAACAGGCAGACATCGCGCCATTAATATCATCTCTACTAGGAATTCCAATTCCGGTCAACAACGAGGTTGGTCTTTATCTTATTAATATTATGTGCGCGAGGGGAATGAGATATTTTTCATTACCCTTGTGCACTGTTGATGAATTCTTGCGATCTGATGTAAGAAAATCGTGCAAGTGTTGGTAGTTAGAAACTAAAAGAGAAAGTACTTTGAGGACCGATGTTCTTGCGATCTGGTGTACGAAGATCATGCAAGTGGTGCAAGTTAGGTATCAAAAGAGAGAGCACTTTGAGGACCAATGTTCAATTTCTTCCATAGGGTGTTTTACCCATGAAGTATCTGAGAGATGAGAATGCAGCGTATACAGCGGGTGCTTTAATAGCCAATCTCAAACAACTGAAACACCAGGTGAGGGGAAACCGAGTGCTCAGTCACGGATCCGATAGCGAGCCACACCTAAGGGAAACAAGTCTTTCTCAGGGAATTCACCGAGCCGAGTATCTCTTGACAGCTGGCAAGACAATGGAAGCGATAAACGAAGGAAAAGGACTAATGTCGCTTGCCAAGGAATCTCTTGTTTATTTTCGCGAGTATCACAGAGGTCGGCTCATGTTTTATTTGACAATTTCATGGCTGGGATGGATCATGCTGCTCTTTCTCAAAATCACTAACATCTCGCTCGATGAGAATCGCCCAAAATTGGTATTACTCTGGGATGTCCTGTTCGTGTGCACCTCAATCCTTCTCTTTATTGTGCACAGAGGTAAGCGGCCCTAGTTACTTGACTGCCGAATTTTTTACAGCACTTTTGCAGCGGACAAGTTTGTTAAATAATCGAAAGTTTCAGGTACAAGTGGATGGCGTTTGCAAGGGTATGCATTATTGGCACTGCTTTCTTCATGGCTTGCCACTCGAAGTTTCAGCGCTAACCCTTGTCCATCGTTCCGTGGCGGATGGTATTGGATAGGTTGTACGATTTCTCTGACGTCGATTATGTCCTTTGGTTTAACGATGAGGTGGATATTCGGAGCAGCGACTCTGTGTATGTGCGTGATACAGGGTGTTCTCTTCAAGGACGCGGATCGTTTTCTTCCCTGGACAACAATCGTTTTGGCCGCCTTTCCGCTACTACCGACCGTAGGCCCCGACACACAGACACATCTTGTGTAAGAATCTGTCAGACAATTCCCTTTGCTTGATCTTTGTCCTGTCTGATAGTCATAGAAAGATGAGGAAGAATTTTACCTTATCCACTTTGAGCATTAAGTGGTAATGTAATGTTTCAAGTATTACATTACGTACCGACTTATGGTATATGACGCACGTGACCATGTGTCACGAAAGTAATGCAAGTATTTCTTCAACAGCTTGCTGGCCTTGGTTATTGGAGGAATGACAGTGATTACCGCCGACGATCGTCACATGAATATTTCTCTGAAGGCCGTGGAAGGTGTAAGACTTACAACAACAGCCTTAATATCTTCGGGACTCGTGGATGGTCGAAGCCTCTTGTCCTGGCTAATATTAATCTCTACGCCGTTGTGCATATGCGCTTATCCGGTTGAAGTCAAGGGTAGAATATTTGGAGTAAGTTTGGCATTTTTACCAACCCTTGCCTTACTCTCCGTATCGTATGAGCCACTCTTCCTTATCGCGTTGACGGGTCATCTTCTTTGTTGGCCTATGACTACTGACAAACGTTGTAAAATGTGGGGATTCAAGAAGAAGGAAACCATCAGCGTGAAAGACTTTTTGGTGGCTGGATTTTTTGTATCCTTTTACCTGCTGTATGAGGTGCGAGTAAAATTTAAAGTTGCTTCAAGCTTTGTACACATCATTGGTAATCTTATATTCAGCTCAAGCACTATCTGCACCTATCAGATTGTGCATGCAAGATATGTCGGAACCTTAGATACTCTTTTTTCTTACATGTTATGTTATTATTCATTCGGACTCAGATGCTGTACGTGCTACTGGGGTTCTTTGGTACTGGAAACATAGCAAGCATTAGTTCGTTCGACCCAACATGGACAAGACATTTTCTTACAGTATTCTCGCCATTCACCATGTGTACTCTGATCGTCCTGAAGACCAGCATTCCACTATTGGTTGTTGGGTGTGGTATCAGGACCCTTGCACCGTCGAACCTTTTCATGACGACAATCCTCCTTGCCGATTGTCTAACACTGCAAGTCATGCATACGGTTACACCCCGAGGTAGCTGGATGGACATTGGTAGTGCGATTAGCAGATTTGTAATCGCAATGACGTTACCTTGTCTGATGCTACTTCTTTATCATATTTCGCGTCTCCTGGTGACGTACAGTGTGTGGAAAATCGACCATTCTCAGATTAAGCAACATGTATAGGATTCATAATGTCATGTTACAGTACAGTATGCAGTACATACAAGTGCACCAACCAAAGTATTATTGTATTGATAATATAATATTAGAGATACGTATTTCAGTACAACCTGCGTTATTTTTTAGCTAGTTTTAAATTACGCACAAGCTCGAACCACATCGGTCTTAAACCCCTGCACTGTTGTTGTTGCATGAAATTCAGTAATTCTTCGTGGTGAAAAAGGGGATTTTACACAACTGTATAAAATTACGTATGATGTATGTATGTACTACCGGCCGGAGTAGTGTCGCGCACAGGTGTGTGAGACTGTGAATCGGGAGGAATTGAGTTCAAATCCCCAGCACGACTATGAGGACCTGCGCGAAAACTCTTAACAATTGTCAGTCGGGGGCTGAGTCAGCAAGCTGAGGTTTGAACTCGGCCCAGCTACATCTGGGTAAGGTATTCTGCAGTTTTCCTTGTTTTTTATGCATTCGCGCGGATTTCTATTGAACATCCTAAGCCAGGCTGCAGGCGCCCAATCACTTTCACAAATCTATTGCCTCTCTTGCCCTGCACAAGCCGAATGGCGTACAGGGACATACCGGGTGTATGCATACAGTTTTGGCCAATTATAATGTAGCCCACGTAATGGTGGGCAAAGTGATATAAATGATCACATTCATTTTATAATTCAGATAGAGTTCGTATATAATGTGAAAGTATTGAATCACTTGAATGACATACATACGGTAGACACATGAACAATTTTGGAATATGATTAGGGGATACGTTGACGAGACAGGTTTCAATTAGAATTTGAATTCCTTGTACTTCTTGGATGCTTTGGTCTCCTGATTCTGCTGACGTTTTCTCTTGCTCTGCAACAATAACGTATTAGGTGTGAGCTTTGAGTCACTTGAAAGTAACGTATGCACCGCGACTGAGCATACCTGGCGATTATCTTTAAAAGGGTACGCTTATTTGTGTTGGTTACACAACACGTGCAATTGGCTTATAACTGGAAGGACAGCACTGGCAACGCAAATTATCGTAATAGATCGAATAGATAATCTCCCGGTACAGTAAAATGACAATAATTTGTGATTTACAATAATTTCTACTAAAAATTCAGAATATCACCTTTTGCCTTTGTACATGATCTTGAAGCATATCGGACAAGTCCTCGCGTCGCAGGTGAGCCTGGCGCGATCTCATTGTCTCTTCGTAACGTGAAGCCATTGCCTCTGAATCAAGGTCCAGCTCGCTTGGATCAAGCGCCAATTCAACAGCTGCGTCCCTGTCACCTTTACCTTCGGCAGATGTACTACCGCCGACACCCGCTGTTCCTAGACCACCTCCGCCGGCACCCGATGCGCTTGTTCCAACGGCCCCAGATCTACGAGCAGCTGCGATGACGGAGGGGGGTGCCTGACCTCCGACTGCACCAGTCATATCGTACACATGGGTACTTCCCATCATGCTTGCCCCAAGTCCCTCTGCGCGACGCTCCTGCAAAACTTGGTATAGCGCAGGCGTGTCCCCGCCCTCCATTTCGCTCTCAATCTTCTTCTTTCTGAGCTCAATGGTTTCGGGTGTTTCTAACCCCGCCGGAATTGACGCAATACCGCTCGGTGTGACTAAGCCTTCGGCACCGGGTGTAACCAAGCCACTTGCATCTCCGGCATCGCCCTCTTTTCCTTCAATCCCGTCACCCTCATTACCCTCCTCGGCGTCGTCCTCGTCTTCGTCCTCACCCGACGACTCTGATTCCGGCTCACCCCACATACCGCGATCAACTTCTTCGTCCATCGCATCGACCCCTGGCGCCCTGGCAACACCGAATACGTCTCCGTACAACGGGCGGCCCGTCTCGTCGACGGGTGGCTTACCCCATCCGCCAGCGTGATAACCGAATGCGCATCCCTCGGGTATAGGCGCGTTCAGACCAGGAATCTTGAGGTTTGGATAACTCGGCGGAGGGCCATAACGTTGCATAGCGATCAACCAAGGTGGCGGTACCTTATGACAGTTCGGACCAACCGGCATTCCCAGAGCTGTTCGTAACTCGTCGGATAATTCACCGGGCTTCTTTTCCTTCAGTCTCGTTTCGAATTCCTTACCTTCGTAGTAGAGATCGCCGTGTATAGTCATACGGGGCTTTGTCTGCCACTTGAAAAATGCGTCATGAAGTTTCTGGTAGTCAATGTCTATTTTGCCAAGTTTCGGCCTTGCCCGTTCTCGCATTTTCGCCTTTAAGGTGCGTGTGTCATCCCGTTCCTGAAGGCTCGCTCGCATTTCCGTAATACCGGTACGCTTGATAAAATCAGGCAAATCGAAAGGAGGCTTTTCGATGCCTCGTTTACCCTGTAGGTACTTGCGCTTGAAGCACCAGTGTCTTGGCACAGGTACCGTATTTCGATGAGCTTTCAGCTGCACCAAAAGTTTGGGGTCCCGCGCTGTGACGTCGTGCATCTCTACAACATCTGGACGCCCGACGAGTTGCTTCAGTTCAGCCACACTCAGGCGCGTTAGCCTCTTCAGTTTGCGTTTAGAAAGACGCGGTGTGCCTCCTTCTCCGGTGCCCTGGCCTCCACCCTGCTGATTATGCTGATTCTGCTGGGATGGGTCGTCGTCAAAGTCGTCAATAGGCGGGATTTTGCTAAGTGGACCCGCTGCCAATGTGTTTGTCAAGGGTGGATACTGGCCAATGGGTTCAATCTTATCACTTGTTGCATTTTGGCCTATGCCCGTGCCACCGCGAACTTCAGGTTCCGTCAGCTTGAACGCGTCAAAAACTCTGGCAAATTGACGATACATTGGTTCCAAGTCATTGATACTCGGGATCTCTTGGATGTACTCAATCTGCGGGTCGTCAATGTTCCTGACCTTGACATCAGGCGTCCTGGTCTCGTTTACATCCTCATTCTTCTCATCGCTGCTCTTCTTCTTCCGTTTCTTTTTCTTTTTGCGGTTCTTGGTTCCCCTCACATCCTGTCGAACCCGTGGTGCGTCTGGTTCCGGAAGTAAGTCCTCCAAGAGAATCGAGTCTGGTAGTAAGTTGTCGCGTAAGTCAGAAGCTGGGTTAGATGGATGCGATGTTTGAAACATTGCATGGCCGTGAGCGCTGTTATCGTGGTCGTCGTTCAGATCACCGCCCAGCTCCTTGGCTCTCTCAGTTTTCAATGCAAGCGCCTGTTCCAAAGCAACAGGAAGCTTGGTCGTGCTCACTATGTCGGATACACCATTTCTTCCTTCTTTGCAGAGGTCCTCATTGTCGCCATCACGCACCTCTTCGGCCTTATTACCATGCTCCTCTGGAGTTCCAGAGAGCTGCATCTCGATCGGAGGTGCAATCTTTAAATTGAGAAGACTGGGCAACGGTGCTTGTGGTATTTCAACGGCAACCGACGGCATTCCCATGGTAGTCAATTTCGGTATAGTCGGGTGTGAATGATGGACAGAAGACGGAACGCTTGCTAGCTGTTTCTGAATCTCTTGCTGTTCCATTTGCCTTAACTGACGAGGATCCAGTATTATTTGCTGTCCCTGTGCCTGAAATATATAGTTTCACTCTTGATTTAATGTCTCACAAACACAAAACCAGGAATTTTGTACAAAAAAAAAGACAAAGTACACAAGTAGATAAACCGATTTTAATATCATGTAAATTATACTTCTGTGGCTGATCTTTTGCCAATTAACCCTAATCAAGATTGAGTGGTAACGAGAAAGTCTTCAACATTGAAGTCAAAAGACAAGGTGGAAAGACCTCGAACAGAAGCCCTCTGAAAGTGCGAGAGCGGGGAAGAAAGAAGAAGCACAGTGCAGGGACATAACATGTCGTTGCGGAGCGCTGAAACTGGTTTCTTAACCAATCTATGATTGAACTCATAACTGTAGGCTTTAGTCACTGGTTTGGCCTAGCTACTAGCAGCAGTTTCAAGTCAGTCTAGATTTACGGAAATGCAGTATGTTGAAACAGTCAGTGTCTACATCTCTTCACGAGGTGCGAACCAAGGTATAGGATAACAAGTAGAATGCTACGTCTCTTCCGTTGATTGAAGATTGCTAAATACAGCCAGTCACAGGTATTGATTTGGAGCAAGCAAACAGTAACCTTGGGCACAGAGGTAATGCCATTACTAGCCTACATTTATTGTCTCACTTAGGGGTTTTACAATATTGATCAAGCTATTATCGACAGGAAATTTCTATACCCAACCTTCCCTCGAAAACTCTCACTTAGTCGCACCGAGCATCAAAATCCGATTTATCTGGCTGGCTATATCAGCAACCTTCGGTCAACGGTAGATAATACGTTATTATTGACAGACTTGACAATAGAATTTTTCACCACTTCATATAAAGACATTACGACATTACTGTAAGAAGCGATGTATGGTGGATGGAAAGTTATTATTGAGTTAATTTCATAAGTATTACTAACCTCATTCCCAAGTGCTCCATCCATTTTATACGTGTATGTGTACCCTTAAACGTACTATGTACACCTCTGCCCGCAGCAAAGTCGCCACCTACATTCGTCGATCCTCTCTGCTTCTGAATTACGGTCAGTTTCGCAGTATTTCTCGTAAAATTCAACCAAAAATTCAGCGCAAAACCAGTCCTATCCTAGTAAAGTAACACCAACTATTCACGCTGTCATTTGTATGCCTACCACTCCTAACCTCTACATACGAAATCCTATGCCTTCTTCGTTCTTCTTCTTCTTCTTTCCTGAACGGCTATTCGCCAGTCCGATGACATGTGCCAATGCCTTCCTCGTTTGCCGAATAATCTTCAAAAAATTGCCTCATCTACACCTCTGCACTGATTACGATGTAAGCCAATTCTTGAAGTCGTGCTGTAGCGTCGGTAACACTGCTGCTGACACAAGGGCACGTTACACGGAGGGTTGCAGAGATGAATTCGTCATGTTAGGCGTTGACTGATGATATATTGCTCAGTCAACGTGTTGGGTGTCCAAAGCTTCTAGATCGCAACGACTCTGGTGGTCATAACAGGGACTGAATAAATCTTCCTTCACCAAAGACTACACACCCCCCACTCCAAAAAAGTGCCGGAGTTTCCAGACCTGCGTCTACAGATCATGATCTAAACAGACAAATGAAGCCGAATAGCACAAATTTAAATCTACCCCGTTCCGTTCATTCATCTGGGATTCCGGCGATCCGTACGTACCTACGTGAGACGGCACCATGACTGCATCTAGCTGTGCTTACATTCTGCGATCGGATCTAGTAACTAAATTCTAGAATTATCGGGGAGTGGCTAACGACGTCACATACGCATACGGTCCAATCTGCGGGCTCACGAGGCACC
This sequence comes from Neodiprion pinetum, assembly GCF_021155775.2. Taxonomy (NCBI): domain Eukaryota; kingdom Metazoa; phylum Arthropoda; class Insecta; order Hymenoptera; family Diprionidae; genus Neodiprion; species Neodiprion pinetum. The sequence continues at coordinate 50,419 of NC_060238.1, forward strand.
AATCAAATCACAAGATTACACTCACCTTGTGACAAACTGGTCGCAACAGTTAAGTTAAAACCGCTGCGCCGCCCTACCGGGCTGAAACCGTAGCTTTGAGATTGCTCAAAACTGTCAATTCAAAATTCAAATCAATCAAGTAGGAAACTGTTGAATACGATCGTTTAAAAGTACATAAAAACGGAAATCGCATTGTTTCTTGCCCTGCATAGTATAGAGTAACGAATAAAGTAATAATCAAGACAAAACCTATTTTACATCGCAGTAAGCTCTAACCTGACATTTGCGTCAGGTGGACCGCACGCGCTTGCGGCGTCCGTTTTTACAGGGTAGGTATGCGGTGTGCAATGGTAATAAATATCAGTATTTAGTGATCGTGTGCGTTGCCCGGCGCACAGGGTCGCTAAGGGGGCGGGACCGCTGTTGTTTGTAAATAAAAAGTTTTCCGTATTTCGCGACAGCGCTACCCTGACGACTTAGCTACTCGAGCCATGAATTCTGTCCTACAGAAGATTTTTTTACCTTATAAATGTATAAAGCATATTATAGAATTACGAATTGAGCGAGTATGATTCTTGCTGGGTCGGACCATTTTCTGCCGGGTGAGTCCACTGTTGTCTTGCTTTTCACCAGATTCGTGCACAGTCGTTTCCACATTTCCTGGAACGCTCGCTAACCCAACCAACTACCTACAATTCTTGGTCCTTGTTACTGTTTCAAAAATTTACCCTAGTGAATGGACTGATATCAGCATGCTCAATTATAATGTAACATGCACACGCAGATATGTAACTTTCAGTTTTACCGTCACACAAGCAATGTAATCAGCTATACATGCATTACAACTGTAATTCTCATTGCCTTTGCAGTATCGGTCGAGACAGCGGCGTTTCTCGGTGCTGTCGCAGGATTCGGGGCTCTCCTGCTGGTTCTCTTCCTTTACTTGTCACGGAAATGGTGTTTCACATCTTCCCCACCTGCTACTTACTTTGGTGGCGTGTGCGTACCTTTTTGCCAGTCTAATAACAGCTCGTCATCCCAACTCAGCACGAATCTTGGTAACTCAAACAATTTAGTAACCATTGAAATGGATTTTCTATGATTTTCTCTTGCGCTGCGCACATCTCCGATTGTCTCAATTATTGAGTCTGATTGTTGAGCACTAAATAAAAAAAATGTATTGCCAATGCAAAGTATTACAGAAAGGAAAAACTATTCCCATCATTGAATAGGCAATAGAATGATTGAGATTTCAAAAGTTCTTACTGAAATTAAAATAGTATTACTTCCACACCTGTACTGCAACTCAATTTTGACCCAGGCAAAACATTGGATTTCCATTCGGATGTGGAGACAAGTTCAGAATCTGAGGAGGAAGCATTGCGTCAGCCTAATTTTGGATCTCATCTCTCACGTGACAGCCTTGCCATAACAGCAGATGGTCCCGGGGCAACAGGCAAGTCAAGTTCTAACTTGTCTAATAATTGCTGTTTCTATAAAAACCCGTTCATCCTTTGCATGTACAAAGTGTACACAGAAATTGAATCAGTCACTTTTTATTATATTTGACACGATATTCATTCCTTAAAAAATAACGCAGATGTTGGAAAGGTATTGAGCTGCAGTGGTACAGAAGAGAAATCACTTCTGGATCGGCAACAGGTATGCCCAATATTCGGTTGACATTATATCCTACACCACATTGGGTAAAACAGTTCCGCGAGAATCATGCGTCGGAATTTGTCTCGCACTTCCATTTTTTTCTAGCACATCGTCAAAATATTGGAACAAGGTTGGAAATCATGCACAGAAATTTACACACCGTAATATCGGTGAGAATGAGTCATTAACCGACATATTGTGAATTATAATCAAATTTCTTAGTGTGTAGTTGAAGTGGGTACCCCCAATGCGATTGGAACCGAAGAAATGGACATTAAAGATAAAAGGGAAGAGGAAAATAAAGCAGACCGGCAGCAATGTTTGAATCATCACAAGGAATCTCCTGTACCGATTCAAGCGGAGGAAATTCACAGCTTGGAGGTGGCGTTGATATACGACGCGCCGATGCGTGAAATGACGGTCTGTTCGCCATATAAAGACACTCATTAGTAACGGCGCTGACAATTATCCGATAATCAGAAAATAGATATATAAAGTCAGATTGCCTCATCGGATCATATTGGTTTAAAGGTAATGTGGCATTGTTTGTTGCAGGTTCAAGTGCTGCAGGGACGGAATTATCCGAATATGATAGGTGGTAGTCAGGTTCGTTTGGTTTTGTTGCCATCTAAGAAACAGAGACGCAAAACCAGAGTCCGTCAAGGGACTACGCCGCAATACATGGAAAGCTTTCTGCTACATCGTGTTAATCCTGAAGACGTGAATGGGATGGGTGTCAGGCTGAGGGTGTACTGGTGGACTGGGCGTATACGGAGGGAGAGATTGCTTGGAGAGGCAAGGGTTTCTTTTGACCAAATAAATCTGCAATTGGAAACCACACTGTGGCTACCCTTGCAACGCCCACCCCAATCTTTATCCACGGTAAAAATTTACTTTTATCTGATGTTTATACCACATTACTCATGTGATATGACAAAGCTGGCTATGTATGTAAATACACACGTACGTACATGTACAATATAGCTGACTATCGGCAAGGGGATGGAAACTCGAAAGAAACCCTTCAGTAGAAATGCTAATTTAGCATTACATTGCAGACAAGTAATTATTGGATAAATGAAACAGGATGAAAAAAAAAAATAAATATTTTTACAATCGTAAATAGGTGCAGGATTGGGGAACAAGTGGTAGCTTGACCCGCAGCGATTCCATGGGTTCGCAACAATCTGTTCGATCGTACATTACGCCGCCTTTGGTACCGCTTTACGGTAACGGAATGAGAGGTGGAAGCATAGCGGAGATCTTACTTGGTCTCGCCTACAACGGGACTACTGGACGATTATCTGTGGAAATAATCAAGGGGTCGCATTTTCGAGGGGGCGGCGGCAATGACGCTAGACCGCCGGACACTTATGTTAAACTGGCTCTGGTAGACAGCAACGCTTGTGAATTGGGTCGATCGAAAACCGGTATTAAACGGGCGCAACCCAATCCACTTTACAAGGAAACGTTTGTATTTCAGGTAGTTATTTTGTGCCTGCCTCAAAAGCTCAACAGTTCATAGCATTCACTGCCTATATGAAATGCATTTCAGTTAATTGCTGTTCCATATTCAAATACATTCGCCCACAGGTTGCCTTGTTTCAATTGGGGGACGTAACTCTCTTTTTATCCGTCTACAATCGTCGCAGAGGCGGCATGGGACGAAAGGGACGTGAGATGATAGGTTGGCTTTGCCTGGGACTAAACAGCTCGGGACCGGAAGAATTGCAACACTGGAACGACATGCGAATTGCTCGTCAAGCAACATTCAATGCTCAAGTACAGCGATGGCACGCCTTGTTACGACCTTGAGCAGAATTACGAATTCTAGGGATCATCGGTATACGACGATTCGGGCCGTATTGTTTCTTACATCAAATAGTAATGATACACTGCCGTGTGCCGGTTCGTTTTTTTTTTTTTTTTTCTTTTCTTTAGGCAGGCGACTGACGGACGACTACAAAGTCGATGCAGGAATAATGCTATAATACTAATGACTTAAACTCGTGTACACGTTTGAGAGCCTAATTTTCGTATTATACACTTGCACACGGAAGACACAAAATAATGGTAGTCTCAGTTGGTTCCTGATTCCATCTTGGATGTATACCGTTGGTAATTTTTATGACATTCTACCTACAAATACTCTATGAATTCTACTTACAGAAAGTTACACATTCCAAAATTCCAAGCCATTGATAGCTACGGCGTATGCTCGGCTGTTTCTATTTATTTGTGCCTCCTAGTCACTCAGATAGTACACCACGTATTTAAAGATCACTATTTAAGCAATCTAAATGTTGTACATTAATTTGTTATTAAGGATTGTTTTATACTGCTATGCTGCTTAAAATTTCGTCTATTTCGAAAATTATATGTGAAATAATGTAAAATTTTTATTCGTAACCTGCTGCATTCAATGTGTCCGATAATCAAAGATACGTGCTAGGGTATTCGTTAAGGTCATTTTTGATTGTCGAGCGGCTCACTCCCCAAACCGATTCCAAATAATTTAAAAATAATTCCCTCATCTTTTACAGGTTTTTCATTGCAACTCTAACCCGTACCTGCAAGAGGTTGGATTTCCCCATTTAACCCTTTCAGGGGCACATTAAATCTACCGAACGGATGTTGATAAAACTTGGTATAGGGTGATTTCATTGGTCACTGATAACGAATTTGAACTCAAAATTTAAAAATTCAAAATGGTGGATCCAATATGGCTCATCGAATGACTTTTAGTACTTTGGTCCGCCATGGTGGAATTTTGATATTTTGATTACAGATTCGTAATCAGTGACCCCAGAAACCCTCCTATACAAAAATTTTTTCGAAATCTGTTCGGTAGATTCAATGTAGGTGATAGGGGGATAGCCCCGAACAGTCGCAAAAACGACATAGTTATGATGTATATATGTCGTTTTTGCAAATGTCCAGGCCTGCCCCTGAAAGGGTTAGATGGGGAACTCCACCCTCTTGCGAGCAAGGGATAAAGTTGAGATGAAAATCTGAAATAATTAGGTAATCATTTGTGAATTATTTTAAGCGAATTTGGGGGTCGACCCGGTAGGAAATAAAAAATGACCTTTTTAAGAACCACCCTGTTACACGCATACGCTATCTGTAACATTTGCGAGAAGTAGCTATTTTATTCACAGTACCGGATACAAATTTACGCCAGGTCATTGAAAGAAAAAGAAAAAATCAGTTACATCGTGTGGAAGATCTTCTATGTGAAATTTAACCTGACAAGTTTTGACACATTCGTAATTCACTTGTACGATAAACACTATAAATACTAAGCAGATAGCACTGGTATAGCTGATACAAGATTTCAGATTTAACGATGTTACGAGCGTTTCTGGAACATAGAGGTCGCGGTAGAGCAGATGATATTGTAACATCTGGTCGTATGCAAAAAAAATTGCACTTTGTCTAATACCTGTCAAGAGATTCTGTAGCTTGCATGTATTTTTAACCAATGAAATCTAATCAATTGTCTACTGCACAAAATATCATATATATTACCTTATCAGTTTTATGAGGTATCGCAATGAATTGAATCGTTGTTCAAATCGCGTTTTATAAAAGTTTACTCCAGATTGATTATTACATCGAAAATGGCAATGCCACAACATCGATGAGAATAAGGAAATTGGCAATTGTTAATATTTCCGTAGGCTTGTAATAAAAGAAATGATCAAACCGCATATTTTTCTATTAGTTCTTGTTTTTTTCGCGCAAGCAATGCTTCCTGTATGTCCGCCTGTGATGGTATATTCCTCTGAGATGTCGGTTCCACCTCATCGTCTTTGGCATTTAATTTGTTGTTGCTCTTAACATCCTGCCATTCCTTTTGCGCCTTCTCCCTAGCTTCCTTCTCCGCTCGTTGTTCCAGTGGTAGCAGAATACCGTCATCGTCATCCCTATACCCATAATAGTCTGCATCGATGTCCTTCATCAGCTCGGCACGTGTTTTCCTTGGTGGGGGTGGTGGCTCCTGTTCAAATAACTCGCGAACCCCGGGGAGTTCCTTAGCCGCGCCAAAATACTTATATCCGCGATTGCCAGGCACCTACGGTAATCATTCACATATTTCATAACGTGCCAAAAAAACAAATTATTTCTACACAATAGCAATGCCCACTGAGCTAAAAATAATTTGAGCGCAATTCGATTTGATCAGTAAAAATTAATCGGTTATTCGAATGTTTCATGTTTTTTTTAAACGGAACATACGTAACCGAAGTTGTGTAAATTTCATTATGTAGTCTTGATGGCAGAAAAGTTTTTTCGTTAGTTTAGAGTTTCAGTTAAAAATATTCACTTATCTTTCACTTGTGATATAAAATAGATACCCACGGTTGGTAAGTAAGACAATGATAGTATCTAACACTTTAATCATATGAATTGATATTGTATTGTATCATTCATGGGAGTAAAGAAGAAAATTCAGTCATGTGGAAAAATAATTGAATCGGTCGCTTAATCGAGTTTTGAAAAATAATCGATTACACTCGATTAATTGCAAAAAAATAATAGATTCAAAACGAAAATTGATTATTGTTAGTGCACTTTTATACCACAGTGCTTACCTCCCGACCTTCGTGGTCCAACATCCGCGGACCAACTCGCGAATAATCCGGACCTCCGAGTTCTTTAATTTGTGCCTCCCAGTGTCGCTTCTCTCGCAGCAATTTATTGATCTCATCATTCAAGTCCCTTATACGAAATTCACCGAGGCCGGCATTTTGAATTTGAGCCACTTTCTTAGCAACCTCCCTAATGATTTGCATCCGCCATTTCTCAGCCTTGCGCAAATCTCTACATTCCGAGGCGAGGTAAGGTCTTCTTTCTTGCTCTTTTCTGATACCTTCGCCACTTTGAGCCGCTCGCCATCTTGCGAGGGTTGTCCTGAAGAAGAAACAGGTTTAGCCAGGTAAGATTTTAAAATGTAAAATCACACAAATGTGCAAATAAGAAGAACAATCATTGTCAGCGAATTTTTTACTTACATAGCCTTCTCCGCATTTCGTGCCTGTAAGAAAGTAATGGATAGCGTGTATTCATACGTCAATAACGGACATATTATTTCAATGAAAGTGTTACGAACCATATCGATGGAGTGCAAGCGGAGGGATTCAGACGATCTACTTATTCAATGAAATCGACGTCGTTCAGCACATCGGCCCATATCATAACACGATGCGATCCGTACGTAGCATATTTGCCAAAGCGACGTTATCAACAACGCGATAGTGGATCGCTGGACAGGTTAGGTCAGAATCACCACTAGCGACAATTGTCGATAGGAGGCGTTAACGATAGCGATAATCGTCACTAGAGAGTTACGGAATCCCGCTACAGGCCCGGTTAAGGTTTCTTGTGGGGTATTTGTTACGTTCCGTGTTGTGTGAAACATTAATGCAGATCGGACCGATGCACGATGCACTAAAAAACTAACTCCGAAACGACTCGGAACAACAAATCAGATCGACGAAAGTCGAACAAGATCCAAAACGTCCAAAACTAAAGTTAACGGCGACGACGACGGTGGTCGACGGCCATAGTGATATTCGGCTGACGGGTATAAACACGGTCTTACATACAGGGTCTGGAAACTCCGGTGGTGGGGGTATGTCCTGAAGCACCGGCCGTTTCGCCTAGTGACCATGAGTGTCGCTGCGATAGAGGGATTGAGGCTGTGCGAGAGAGATGGAAACAGTTTGGTGACTGTCCGTGGTTTTGAAACCTGTTTCCGTATCTCTCACACAGCCTGAATCCCTCGATAGCAGCGACACTCGTCGTCACTAGGCGAAACGGCCGGTGCTTCAATAAGAGGACACCCCCACCATTTTTTGAACGGGTTTCCAGCATAGGTTTCCAGACCTGTATATAAGACCGTGGGTATAAACCACGGAATAGAATACTCCGTAGTATACACACAAACTGAATATAGGAATGCTGGACGTGAAAAGGAACACGCGGATCCTGGACCGCCGAGGTTGGTTCGCACGCCCCACGGCCCGCGCATCATCGCGCATGCAATAAGACGCGCGCGCGCACACACGGAAGATTGCCCCCCCCCCCCCCCCCCCCACTACCAAAAGAGGCGAACCAAGTGGACCCGCCGGGAGAAGGTAATTTCATTGCCTGTGCTTATGAGAGAAGAAAAATTGGAAAACTATGGAACAATTATCGACAGCGGTACGAGTACCAGCGTGTAGATAAATACGAAATCAGCTTTACGGGTAAGAAGATACCAAGAAGCTCGAAGACACCTCACACATGTGCAAACAACCGCCGTGGATTCACTGTGTCGACGATCCTTGTCTTCGCGTGCGGATGAATAACAAGGAGTGTTGAGATATATTCCCGTGTTGATGGTGTCTCGTTGAAGTCGCAGTGCGTTGCAACGACACGCCGGTGCCCAAGGCGTACCGTAACACATTTTCCAGGAGCACATCATCTCGCACAGTGTGGGGTTTTCTACTCGCGCTTATGGACACGCTGTGCAACGACAGCACGCACGCACACGCACACACACACACGCGCGCGCGCGCGCTCACACAGGTCAGAATCGCGTGTTGTACATGACCGCTGTGCCAGAAGAAAATAAACAGCTATATACCGCGGCGGGTGAACGAGAGAGTACGCACGAACAGGCAAGTGCGGCTGAACGTGAGACGTCGTCGGCGGAAGGCCGGCCGCGAGAGGCGGAGAGCGAGAGATCGGCTGGCGAAGGCGGCCGGGGGAGGGGGGGTGGGTTAGACCGAATGATAGACGGCAAGAGACGTGCGTGTGTGCAAGAACGAACGACGAACTAACGAACGAACGAACGAACGAACGAACGAACGACCGAACGAACGAACGAACGTACGAACCAACCAACCAACCAACCAACCAACCAACCAACCAACCAACCAACCAACCAACCAACCAACCAACCAACCAACCTACCACGAAGATACCTACCAGCGAGCGAACGAGTGAGCGAGCGAGCACTGTGGACGGGCGGGCAGATGCGTGGGTGGACGACTGTTGTCTTGTGGGCTGTTGCTGCAACTCGGTCATTGTTCGACACCGACGGCAAACGAAATCTACCGGCTAACCCTTCGGATACGAAACAGGGCACGGGTACACGACGCTCGATGCCGAACGACGACCGATAGTGTTGACCCTGAATTTACATTGGCAGCTCGGCGGTGGCGGGGTGGGGGCGGGGGGGGTGGGGGGTTGGATAGACAAGACTGTCAACGATCGGACCGGAGAGATACTCTGGAAATTCAAGAGCTTGTCTCGCACTGTCTTCGTCGAGGACTTACAACCTGTCCAGCGTCTCGGACTAAGTCAATCTTGTTGCCAGACCCAGCGCCGCAAACTCGGCCTGGCCATTGGCGAATCAAAAGTGGAAGGACGACGAACGGACCGAGTGTGGCGACAATTAGCCAGACAGCGCCATGGAAGGCTGAGCGGCAGGATGGTTGGTAGCGGCGGTGAGTCAGGATGCGGGAGGAGCAAGCAGAATGTCACGCTCGGGTCACGGGTCACGTGAGGGGTGTAGCAGAAATGTGCTCGCGCGATTCTGCGACCCTCTACCCAACCCTCACAAAAACAAACGGAAAGAATTCTTGTCCTAAGCAAAATTGCCATGAACAGGTCGGCGTAGATAATCATCTACTTCCAACACCCGGGGGACGCCTCAAGTTCTTTAAGGATGGAAAGTTTATACTGGAATTGTCGCATAGGATGGATGGGGATCGTACCACTTGGTTCCCTGTGCCTAAAAAAACATTTTGGCCCCCGGCCAGCACTACACCCCATAGGCACGAAAGCTCTACGTCTCTCAGTGGTAAGGTTCCTACTGTTTAATCAGAGCAATATCTTTAAACATTTTTACCACTCATGATTCAAAAGTGTGAGAAATTCTGTCCAACCTCTGTTGTCTTTTATAAACATCAATGTTGCTTTTCAGTGTCAGATGACAATTCATCGGTACAATCGAGCCCCTGGCAACGAGATCATTGTTGGAAGCAAGCAGTACCCAGGCGTGGCATATCTTCCCAGCTGAGTTTCTACTATCGTAGATATCCGAAGAACCGATTACCCGTACACCCACGGCTGTTAGTCAAAAAACGGAGGAATCCCCACAATCCTGTGTCCTTGACTTTGAACACTGATACCAATGCAGTCGTTTCGAAGGTAACCCGTACAATGAATGGTACCTTGCCTGGCAAAACTTTAGCGGTCGTTGTGGATAGGTTGACCCGTCTTTTGGATCCCAATGTTGTATCACCTCGTAAAAGAATATTGCGAGAACTAGAACGAGTTACATTGGGAGATCACGCTTCGAAGCGCCGAGCAGCTGCTCAGGCACCCACCATCGCGGCGCATCCCTCCTCTCCCAAGCAACTGTCGTCTTACAGTATAACCAGCATTTTGGGAGAGGATAAGCCCAGTGCAGAGCCAGGTTTCTTGCGAACCTTACTCAGGCCTGAAGACAAGCAGGTTTTCAAGTATTCCTTGAGCCACACTTACCCCAGATTACGTATGGACAGTTACGTAACACCAGGGGGGGCAACACAGGTTAACCATCCCATGTACGGGATATCCATGCTGCCGCCCGGGCCTTGCCGAGCTCCAGCGTGGATGCCCTATGTGCCACCTGTCCACTACCCGCAGCCTATGCCTCTCTACGCACCATCCCTGACCCGGCCACCATTATCGAACGTTCGTCGCTACAAAGACTACGGGGAAGAACCGCTCTCACCTTCAGGTGCACATTTCTACTCGTTCTACAAAAAGCGGAACACTTTGATATTGTTCTTAACAATCGTACGACCTCTAATACTGTTTCGTTTAGTCTACAGACATAATTGTGCATTTTACCAGTGTGCTCGTAATTGTTTACCTCGGGAATAAAACCAAAAGACTTTCAACAATCGTCGATCAGATGTGTGACACTCAATTTGTAACATGTCTACGTTTGTTTCAGATATGCCCCTGAATCTATCAAAGCACGCAGGTTGAATCTCGGAACATGGTGAGCTGGTGCCTTAAATCCACAAATGGAACTGCATGTATCAACACTGCCTGTGCAACGACAACGTAATTTTTCTAGTTATCTGTGAATTTTTTTGTTTGTATTTTATACTTGCCTGCATGTACTACTCACCTGCGAGGTTTTACCCGATGACTTGCGGTTTGTTTGAAAGTTTCAGAGCATAACCAACTCTTGGGATTGACACAACTATTTCACTTAACTCAAGCACATGAATAAATGAATAACGTTTGCGAAAACTGCAGAAATCGGAATGCAACAGAGCTGTACTTCGCAGTTCCATTAAGACAAGGGCACCTTGCCTGAACTATTCTCCCCAACTTTCGTTCAAAGATGTGCATTCGGTAATTCTGTCGCGCATTAATTGAATGGTAGCAGTTCCAAGTATCGGTACTAAGAAGTTAATTGTCGCGCTACATTCTCACGCCCTGTATTTACTTCTTTCGATACATAGACTTGGTAAATGTACAAATTTGCATAAGGGCGTTCGCTTATGCGCGACAACGCAGTCAATTGCTGGGAAGTAGTTGTCACGTTTTCAAACTTATCTATTGGTCATCCAATTCCAAAACTGCTCTCTCCCACGTATACCAAGTCCAATACTAAAGTAGAAAAACGCTTGTTTAAAAACAGTTTCGGCGTTGTTACAATTTTGTCGTACAATGAAAATGCTGCGGGGAAACTGTTTTAATTGACCATATGTCATCCGCATCTTCCTCTGAGCACTATTTTGTTATTACTATTACCTTTGATCGGCATTGTTATTACTATCATTATCATTCTACTACTACGAATATTACAATTACTAGCTTGTTGTTGTTGTTGTTATTATTATTATTATTATTATTATTATTACTATTACTACTACTACGACTACTACTATTATTACTGTCGTCTTCGTCGTCGTCATGCAGACGAAACATGTCTCAAAGTATAGGTTTGTGCGCGGTAAATGGTGATAATGACATAAATTTGTGTACAGTACAGATATTACCTATATCTAGAATATTAATATTAGATTTAGAGCGAATTATAGATTTAGTTACTTCAAGGCATTCATTCATCAGCAAATTATATTTATACCTATACTAGTACAGTAACAGAGAATGAAGATTCGGTAGTGACGAGCGTGGAGTGTGCCTTAAACTGTGAAAAAAAAACAACAGAGTCTAAAAAATTGTGCTCCTTCTTCCCTGTCTTCGAAAAACTACGAAACAAGTTTGATACGCTATATCTCACATGCTACATCATAATGCAAATACATATACATAATAATTATGTAAATACATATGCGTTATTCGGCGTCAACCACGTAAATTCGTGCATGCATCTTACCTATAAAACATTACTATTTATTTTTACGTATTACGCTGAAAGTGAAAAAGGCAAGCTCGCCCAGGCTCCAATAATTAATTTTAATCTTTATTATTATATCACATGGAATTTCGTAGCGATGAGAAAATATACGTATGTGTGTGTACGCGCGCACACGTGCATGCACACACACACATAGGTATATAGACATACATTACAATTTAGTTGTATGAGTACAAGCTGCGAGCAATTGTATAGAAAGACTAATTTCATAAATATTAATATTTCGTATACTATGATCTCCAAGTTTTTGGCAATCACCTGTCTGGTCGATTAATTCAAGTTGCTCATATCCAATATGTCCGATATGGCACACAGAATCTATGCAATCCATGTATGGATATTTTACGCAAAAACACTATCGCTGTATCCTGACATCGACATTTTTTATGGTATCGTGGAACAGATTATACATTCAAGCTATTTCCATATATGCATGTACATATTGTAGATGCATTGTGAATCACAAATCTACCCGGCAGACGTTTGTTTGCAGAGATCGGCACGCTGTTCAGTAATTTCATGGATTCGGCCAATAATCGAATGGTGTTTGTGATTAGTAAAAGAATCGGATGAACGGAGCATTTTCTTCTAGTACACTCAAATTCATTATAGTCTGTCCTAAAAATTGCAAGTTACTTTCCGATCTTTCTCAAGTTTCCACAACAATAACCATGGCTTTACACACACACACACACGGACGGACGGACGTACACTTATGAGCTTCGGTTTGGACATCTATTTGCGACGTGGGAAGTAAGGGTATGAGAAAAAAGCCAGCACACCGTATCTAAAAATTTTTGTTACATCAATACCTCTGTCTTGACAAGTATAAAACTGTTTGGTTAACCATTCTAGATCATGTAATGACATTTTTCATAGTAATAACAGTAATAGCGACAGTTGCAGCAAGAATAGATGAAACAATATGATTAATAATTATCATTATTAATAATCTTATTAATGTGTAATGGTACGTTATTTGTAACTTCGTAATGATCATGATGACACTGCGATTGTTCCCAATTTTTCGGCATTGAGTCAGTGATACTAAATTTTCTTAGGCGCGCTATTTCCTTGGATTCTGGCTGCTCTTTTAGCTTCCATCTGACGCTGACGTGCTAATTTTCGTTCCTCCCGTTTCTTTTTTGCCTCTTCGAGTTTAGCATTACTTGCTGCAAAAATTTCATTTACATCCATGTTATACGTACACACAGAGTAAATGAATAATACAGATTCGATACGACATGCGAGTCGCGCGCAATCTCCGGATCTCCCGTGTTCCCGATGAGTTATACTCATTGTCAAATAACATTGTCCGTCGATGGCAATTAGACATATAATACACAAAGTAAAGATATTGGAAATGATTGGCGATTTGGTGATTGTTGAAATTTTTAAATATCTCACCAGACTGTTCAAACGACGGGAATTCTTCAATCGGCTGAAATTCAGAGTCATCCCAGCCTTCTTGTCGGCTTCCATCGTATCCGCCCTTGTCATCTGCTTGACTTTCCTCCTCCTGTAAAACATATGCTACAGTGGCCCTCATCTCGATTTCCCTTGCGATTCCACCGGGAAGAGATCGTAAATAATTGAAGTTTATAAGATACATAAGGTCATAAAAAATTCGAGGACAGGAACCTGCGTTAGGTGATACTGCACACAGGAGGTAGACACTGTTAGTACAGCATTTATCGTAGCTGCTTGTGTTTTTCGTTGGTACTTACAATCTGAACGACCGTTGTTGACCAGATAGCAAGTAAATCATATCACACGCACTCTTAAGAAATACTCATCAACTACTGACCGGTTCTTCCTCAAGGTTCTCCCACTGAGGGTCATGAACTTTCGATGCAACCGCAGAAGATTGAGTCTTAGCCATAGATGCTGCAACATTCGGTGTGGTTACAGACTGCTGTTCCATGTCACCCCAGTTGTCTGCCTCCCAGCAATCCCATTCACAGTCCGAATTTGTATTTCCAGTACTCTGGGGATCTTGATCCTGATCATGATCCAACGAAGTCATGCTTGTCGCGCTACTGGTCGTCGTCGTCGTACTCGCACTGCTCTGGGAACTGCTGGCCTGCTCTGTGCCAATCATTTAAGAATAAAGATCATTATTTCCCCTTGGCATTCCTATTTTGTAAGTGTGCCCCCATAAAGCTCAATCCGTATTTGTTATAAATATAACACGTATGAATATCGCTCCCTTGTCATAATAAGCTTTAAGTTAGGCAAACGCGTAATGTAATGGGACAAACCAAGCGAGGCTGGTTTGCTAAGCAAAATTCTTGATGCTTGCGTGTTGGATGACTTTGGTGTGTCAGATTGACTGCGATAGAACTTAGCTGTAACAGCGGTAACGGCCCACCCTGCCCACGTAGCTGCAGCATTGCTCAAACTTGGTGTGGCCGTATTGACGTCCGCTTCTGAAACAGTTTCGCCGGTTTATACATCTCAGGCTTGTTTGCCGGTGTCAATGTTTACCCATAGATTCGCGAAGTCCGGGATCCTCGGAGACTCGTTCGAGCTTAGAAAGAAATCCCCGAATTGTACGAAAAGCATTTTCTCTTACACCTTTGTCCACATCGGTAGCAAGCGGACAGAGAGCCGGGAGTATTCGGTTCGCAACTTCTTGTAGAAGGAAATATTGTTGCGTCGCAGCTAATGCCAATATACTTGCGCTGCGCGCAGGAGCAAATGAATCCCTGGTACCTCTGACAAAAGCACCGATGAGTACCTTGAAACAGTGGCAAAGATGTAACAATGATAAAATATGACAAGCAACAAACAGGGTCCGTCATTCCTTACTGCTCGTAGGGGATCCAAAAGCACGGAAATAACTGATATTACCTCAAGTTTGTATCGAAATGGCTTTGTGAGATACCAGAGTAGGCACGAAGTCAGTACGAACGAAAATCCCGTAATATGGCTTTTAAGGAAAACCAAGGGGTTTTACTCACGCTTACATATTCCATACGAGTTGTAAAGAATGAGCGTCCGCAGTATACAAGTAATTAGTGTATCCAAATGTTTATAAGAATTTAGGAAATCTGCAACTACTTGTTGACCTCATTTCCAGGACGTACTTTTTGTCTGATTTGAGGGTGCAGATGTTGAGCAATTTTGCCAAGGCATACAGTGGTGTTTGTTCGTATTCCACCTTGGTCGTCTTTTGATTGAAGTCTGGCAAAATGTCTGAGTGTTTCTACGTTAAGGTTGTTATAATCTAGCTTGGAAGCGAGATGAACTACCGACTTGATAGTATGTTCTCTGACAGCAGGGTTTGTATCTAAAAAGCCACGAGCAACCTGTAAATTGAACAATTCTGTTACACGAATATCAATCTCCCCTAAAGATTTAAGAGTGTCGTGTTGTAATTGGGAATACAAAAGTCACTCTATGGGCCGAACAACAACTCTCTTAAATCTGTCATCGTATCATAGACGTTCAGTCGCTGCTGTATATACATTCAATAAAAACCTGTGGGAAAATCGCCTCATTGACCGTGGAAGGTTGAAGATGGTTTACGAATCGCTCTAGATGCTGCAAGAGTCGCAAACGTGTCGCTCTGTCGTTTGATGCAAATAATTTCACGACACAGGGCACAACGCGACGCTGATACTCAGGATCGGGTAATTTACGGCCGAGTTGCAGTAGCGGTGGTAGAACCGCACTTCCAGCATCTCCAAAATCAAATGCCGCCAGAAGTTGGGGTAAGATTTTATACCTTCCAACTCCATCGGGAAAACTTTCCAGCTTTGAGGCTAGTTGTGTGAAGAATCTACTTTTCTCACCCTTCTCTTTCATCTGGATTTCTTCCAAGAATAAGAGGGCGTCGACCAAGTCATTCTTAAAATATCCTCCGTTGCTTCGACACCTTGCTATCACATCGGCTGGATTGGGTCGTACGTCTGCATTGTGACTGGAGAGCTCTCGATACACAGCCAATAGTTGTTTGGGTATCTTAAAGAATTTAAATTAAAATCTAGATAGCAAAACATAGGTACAGTCTTGGATGTAATCTCATCAAAGCGGTACCTTGCGTTGATTTGTACCTGATTCGTTTTGGTCTTCAGATCAGCAGACCTGTTGAGCGGGCCATTGAATGCCTCCCATATGAGGCAGCCAAGTCCCCACGCGTCAATCGTGCTGCCATTTCAAGGATGTGATTTTAATGAGGTATTGAACAAACGTACTTGATATATTCAGGAAGCAGCACCAGAATCGTATCGTAAATATGATTGATCGGTGATTTATAAGGTGCTAGTGTACGGCATTTTCTTACTAGCATCTGCGTTCAATACCAAAGTGTACAGAAACGTGCGGAATAACTTGAAATATCCTGTACATCAGGTATACCTAATTAGTCATATCACACAGTAGTCAAAAAATTTGGAAAATCGGACAAAGCTAATGAGAATCCCACAATATTGCATTGTAATTAAAATAAACACAATGTCATGTGCAAACTGGACCCTAGCTATACCGTAGTCCTTGTCCTGGTGGTGTCCCAAGTGATGGAAATTGTTATCTATCACCTACCGCCATCATCGGTACAATTTGCTTTGGTAAATACAGTAATTTGTTATATCGGTATTTCAATGTCTACCATAAAGACCGCATAACAAATAAGTTTCTATACCATTTTGATTGAGGTTTGTAGGTTTCTGTAGCTTCAGGAGGTTGGTAGACGCGCAGGGCCGCGGGCAAGGGAGTATAGTTTACCGTTACCCCTGTCGTGTACTCCACTCCCCCCAGCTTCCATTCGCCACTTTCCACATTTACGAAAACCGACCAGAGATTGATGTTGTTGTGTCTAAGATTGCCGTCGTTATTCAGAAAACTGAGAGCACGCTATTCAAACACAAATAAAATCATTATAGCCCCACGCTCTTCTTTTTGCCATACTTGGATCTTTTGATCAAGACACGTGAAACGTGAAAAAGTCTGGATCAACAACTCGTTTCGGCATGGCCTCGATGCTGGGACGTTACAATTTTTGTACTGCTATATCTTTCACTCCGTTAGTTACCAGTGATTCATTATTGTCAACAGACATAAGTTACAGTACTCTTTTTATAGATAAAATGTTAACAAGCACTTTGCATAAGCCTCATTATTATTTCAACAGTAGCTCAGGATATTCTACGCTCAATGCCCGATGACGGAAAGAGGTATAGACAATACAAAATCTCAAATTTCTTCAACTTACAGTGATTTGAAAAATCCCCCACGAAAGGTACAAGTCGCGCTGCTGCCCCTCGGGTAGATTGTTTCCATGCAGTCGCAACTGCAGTGGTTCGACTCTCTCTGTTGCCAGGTATATAGTCTTCTCTGTCTGTAAGAATACGGAGAAATTCAAGTAATCTGTGACAATGGATCAAGGATGACGTAGTGCCGTCTTGGCTTGATACCATACCTCAAGGTTATCGAGGTAGGTCAATATGCTAGGATGCCTGAGAGTCTTTAACCTTTTTACAGCTGCTCTGGCGGTTTCCAGATCTGCATCACCTCCATTTTTTGCCTGAATGACAAAAACAGAAACATCTTCGCCGACATTGGTTCCCTGTAAGAAGATGCATTGAATCACAACAAGAAATGCTACTGTGTTTGCATATGTCTACACATATCCGAACTTCGCATATGCAGAGTCTGAGGGATATGAATTATCCTATTAAAAATCCTGATACATTTCGAGAAGATCCAACGGTTAGAAGCAACTACTTATATTACAACGCACTTGATCTTCTTGTTCGATATTGGAATAAGCTACCTGTAAGCACTCGCTCCTCAGACAATCTCGAATAGTTTAAACGAAAAAAGTAAGTTTAGTCTATAGTTATCATAAAAATCCATCAGTCTTCACCTCCCATTACATTTTTGTTCTTTCTATATGCATGTTATTGTACATTTATTGGCCGGTCTACCTATCCTGTTTTTGTTTTTGTTTTTGAATTCATATGTAAAAGGACATCGTGTCCGTAAAATATATAAATAAATAATTAAAAGTAAATAACTCAAAAGGACCCAATCTATGTCAGACAAAGAACTACCACGGACTGCCCGTGCTAAGCAAGACAGTGAAATAGCTAGCAGCATTGACGCTTCGAGAACACAAGCCGCAAGCTTTGTTACATGCAAGCACTGGGGTACATCGCCGTTTTCCTTTTGCACGCTATCAGCCTAATTCCGACTTTGTCCAACATAGTTCTGTACATAGTTCTGGACAGAGATCTGGTGCGGGATGATCTCGTGGTATTCGTCTGAAGTGCTGAAGGAACGTGGTTAGGTTATGTTAAATGAGGTTACCTTCCTCTTTGCTCTGTGAAGTGTCCACAAGCTCTTCCCCTCGAAACCGAAGACTGGCTCTCCAATCTCGTAAGGAAAATCTTTGGTAGGATCACGGGAGAAAAATGACCACATTCTTCGCTGTTACACAGCGCCCGTTATACCGTGGTGTTCGGCTTATAATACGTGTACGTGTACGCCGTTTTTATCCACTTTTGTTACTAAACTTCATAAAAACTGGTTTATTCATTTTGTTATCGTTACTATTTTGTCAGCCCTCTTGTCTCCAGCTTTTTGGTACCTACTGACGTGTGCGGATTGGTTGTAAAGTATTAAGTTTATGAGCTGGCATACATGTTGTGTGTACATACATATATCGGTGGCTCGCATAGGAGCGCACATACGTCATTTTTTTTAACACGAAGCGATCATGATGCGATTCATCGATGTGCTCATCGGTAGGATCCAACGGAATTAACCAATGTCGGCCAGTTTCCAAGCTTTCCAAGGCAGCCGACATTGCCGCGTGTCTTGTCCTTAGACCGTCTCGTCGACTGGTCGATCTGTGCTGCTAACTGTCAGAAGATACATTCAAGAGGAATTTCGTTGCAGAAAAATTGCAAAGAGAAAACAGCTCTCGTCGCGGGGGCTTTATGTAAGGCTATTGTATGAATTGACATACATACGTGCTTCTTCTCATCTGAAGCATGATCTAAATTCTTCGACTTTCTCCATTTTCCTTCAGTATTGTACATCACGCATCAAGTCACATACACGTTATACATGTGTTATGCGTACGTTAACTAAACGGAACAATAATACACTCAGCTATATACAATCAACGCCTGTACGTCACTGATCGTTTCGTCTCAACTTGTTAAAGATGATCGATATCACGGCTAAATTAGTCAGAGGACCTGCATATTTTTCCGGCGAATTGATCGAGTGCTGTATCACCTTCGGCAACCCGACAAATCCTAATCATCAGATATCCCAAAGCCACAGGTTTGTACAGTGTGTTCGTAGAAGTCTGGGCATACCCCCAAAAACGCAGAACCCCCCAAAAATAGTATATCATGCAACTAGTGGGCAAGGCACGATACTGTGAGTGAGTGTGAAGTTCGGATATCATACTCACTCAAGGCTCTTCTTGCCCACGAGTTGAACGTAATATTTTTCCCAGTGAAAATGTAAAATTAGGCGATTGGCGGCCAATAAAACTGTATGACTAGGCTGTCGGTCGCATGTTGAAAATGAGCAAGGGACGTGATATCCCAATAAATTGACTGTTTTGGTAAAAAATTACAAGATACATGACGGATCCGCGACGGTGGGGTACAGGAGGCGAAGCCCGCCGATCGAGATGAAAATGTAGATTCAAAAAGAGAAGAAAAGAGAATCTTTTAAAAATTCAATGTTAATACAATCTCAAACTAAATTGAACTAAATGCACAAGCAAAAAGTTCAGTTTACTAGGACGCGAAAACATCACCTCAACTGAGGGAACTGACAGCGTGAATATAGATAAAGCACGCCACCGATGCGGAGCCTATATTTTGCTCTACGAGTGGACAAAAACGATATTTTTCCTCCAGTGGAATAATAGTTCGCCAATTGTCAACGCGTGCGTCATTAGTTGTGTAATAGCGTGTTTTTTTTATTTTCAGCATCCGGCCAAAATCGCCTATTTTTACATTTGAGTTGCGAAAACATCTTTTCCTTCTGCTTCCAGTGATGTGTTTGAAAGTCTGGCATGGGCAAGCGCACAGGTACACTGCCAATGTTCTACAAACGGTAAGGCGGTGCTGTCAGAGAGATTAAATTCTATCCAGTCGGCAGCTATAAATGCAGGTACTTCAAACAAGTAAACGAGTATGACAAACTGGATGAACTGGCCCGAAAACAGTCTCATTTGATATCGTCTTTTAGATACTACGTTCGCTCCTTGGCAGCAGGACAATGGACACGTTGTTTTGAATACAAAACCAAAGATATTGTTCTGTGATCTCAGACTGTCGCCAGGTGAAAGCGAGACTTGTATGTAATGTGTAATTCTCAATTCTCGCTTGGTATTCAATTGGTGGGGCTGTGTTTAGAAATGAGATAATTCAGTTACGGTCGTATATTTCTAGATGTATACCGGGAGAGAATACCGAGCGATGCACCGCCCTCGTACAGAGGCCAGGCAGTCAAATATTCTTATAAAATTACAATCGGCACACAGCGGGTGAATTCTGCCATAAAATTACTACGAGTTCCGTTTAGAGTCCTTTCGTTGAGCGGTAAGTTATATTCGGGTGGGATAATCCAGCTTTCAAATGTAACAATTGAATGCATCTTTCATAAAAATTCCAGAACTACCTGATATTGCGCCGTGTAACGACAGCGTCGATCTCAGTCCCAATAACCCATTTATGGAAACACGGCAAAGAGACACACCGCTAGATGTTGCTATGCAAACTTTACAGGTAGCTTGTGAGTTGTTACTATTTAGGATTCATATCTGGTCTTTTGTTATCTGAACCTTGATTGATTCGTGTGACGTGTTATGCTTTTCAGAATATCACTGCGCGTCGCAGTCCCAATTTCTATAATGTAACAAACAGTCGCGGCCGCGTCGTTAGATTTTGCTTGTTCAAGAATTCCTACAAACTTGGTGAGGACATAGTAGGAACTTTTGACTTTTCAAGAGCCACCGTGTCCTGTGCCCAGGTTTCTGTGGCTCTACAATCCGAAGAACATGTTGCTGAAGGTTACAGACGCGCACGAACCTCGCCCGCGCTCGTTAGCTACAACAAACATCACGAGGTCTGCTTGGGATTGAAATACTCACAGCTGGTGTTACCCATTCCTCTTCACGTCACCCCTGATTTCACCACAGACTTGGTCACGCTCAAGTGGAGGCTACACTTTGAATTTGTTACCACTGCTATGCCTGTCGACATGCCCAACGAGAAGGCTAACGACTGGCGAGGTCCCTCAAGCCTTGACATCGAAACCATGATATGGGACTTGCCTCTGCGACTACACCCTACTACTACACCTCCCAATGCGGCTCAACAAACGAAATATCATATCGTTATATAAATAGTGTAGGAGTGAATCATCGTTTGTACCGTTTCTCGTCAATTTGTATATTTTGTTAATCAAACTGTACTTCATAACTATTATTATGCGCCGAAAATATGAATAGCATACTATGAATATCTTCAATTATTCCAAAGTCCGACGGCCTACTATGCTTTTTTATTGGGTCACATTATCACCAATTTCGGGTTCGTTCAATGGCCTGTGGAGGCGCGATGTGACATTATAGAAGCGTAAAGAGTGCAATGGATTCAAATAGTGGGCTTCTCGGTTGAAAAAGGGTCGCGCATGTTGAACAGTGGTGTATCAGAAAAAAATAGCTCCCTTAAACTTTTGAGAAACTGATAAATTTCGTTGTATTTTTGCAGCTGTTAATGAGTTCCTGAGAGTTCAAGCAGTTGGCAAAAGCTCCTGCAAATCGATTCTGAGACTAAGTAGTTTTTTCATTCAAAAACTAAGAAGGTAAATCCGTTTCCCATTTTGGAAAACGCTGGAATCGAATTGTGCATTTGCCTTTTCGACACTTACTTTCTTGACGCGAAACGATTGCGTGACACACTCACACTCTCTCTCACACACACACACACACACACACACAGAGTCACAATTCAATTTTTCGATACACAGTTGATAGCTAGATATACAGTCCGACATTTTGATCTACACGTAATTCAGGAAACAACAATCATTTTGCAGCTCACGCAATTTTACATTTGCAATTACAACCATCAGGTTGATAGTAGGCTATAGTGCTGATCCGAATAGGTGGAATCAGATTAGGTGACAAGTGTCGAATATTAGGAAAACATGTATTTAGGCATTTCATAACTTGACAGTTGAAATTTTCGCGTACAGCCTGCAAGGTGTGGGGGTTATTTTAATGATTTCGTTATCAATTAATTTTGCACACCGTTTGGTATATATATATATGTATTATAATATTTTTGGTACATTAAATTCTATTTCATTTTTTCCGTTGTAGTGGTGTGTTGGAACCCCCCGCCCGGCCATCTAATTTTAGTAAACACCCGCCTTGAGTCGTTCGTCACCTGTAGGTTTCAGATGTACTTCGGTCTTCGATGACTCGTGGCACCAAAAACCAAGTCGTACAACGGACCCGCACGGGTTACAGGTTCTTAAAAATTTATTACCCAGTGCTGAACCGACGAGTGCATATAATTGACTCGCCTAAGCACGGTACAACAGAATAGCCTGCGTTAATAAACAATGGACTGATTTCTCATCCGAGTATATCGTAATAATACGTATTCAATTTCAAATGAACGATGGTTCGCAAAAACTTGGTCAAATTTGAGTAGTTTGAGCTAGGCAAATCTTTTGCAGACGTAACGAACGAACACATTCAATTTTTGATTTTATATCTATCGCGCCGTAGTGTCGACAACGTGTTTTTGATGAAAATGAATGTATAGGTATAACTTGCGACGGTATCTTTTTCGGTGGTATACCGATCAGATAACGTTATTCTTCTGATGCGTCGAAATTATATGTATACACATACACATAGTATGTTCATGCGAACTTTCGGATCATATTAATGATGTAACTATATATAGTTGACAATGTTTCGTTTCACTTTGCGTCAATAACGAATTATGTGACAAACTCAATGGCAGCTGAATACCGAAATATGGCGAACACGCGGTTTTACTCGCACGGATCATACTTGCACAGGGTGCGAGAAAAAGTATTCGCGCGATGTATAATTGACTTTAGGGGTCAAGCTGGACGTATGGTGGAAAAGAAAATTAGCAATGCTGATGCGGATAAACAATGGAATTTTTTTCTGAAAACAAAGAAGTTCACAATATATATTTTTGAACGATCTAACAACTGAATAACTAATCTCGCGTTATATACGTATATATCGACTACGTTGTACCCGAGAGCACAACTAACGCGATCAACTCACCTAATGTGCGGGCGGGCGCGCGCGCGCGCGCGTGTGTGTGTGTGTGTGTGTGAGTGTGTGAGTGTGTGAGTAAAAGGAATAAGAAACGTAAATCGTCCGTCACGAAGAATCATTATTCATTTTATTGTCGTCAGCGTTATTATAAATTATATACCTATAGAGCTGATCGCGAAAAGTAAGCCGCGTACAAGCAATTCGGTCAGTATAGGCTTCAACGCTGACGGGTTTAATAATGGTTAATTTTACGGGTGAAAACTCCGGTATTATCGAATTAACGACGGCTGGCTTGAATGGGACAACTGAAAATACTAACAAGAAGGATGATCCGCGAGACGAATATTTGGCAAATTGGGAAATCGCGACACTGGCGGCGATGTTCCTTGCGGCTCTGGCTGGAAATTCTTTGGTGCTGCTCGCCATTTATCTCAGGGGATACGATGCTCCCAAGAAGAACCTTACAAGAATGCACCTCTTTATTCTACATCTTAGCGTAGCAGACCTCTTGACGGCAATTCTAAACGTATTCCCACAGCTCGCCTGGGAGATTACCTTCAGGTATAACAATATAAATTACACGGCCTCGATAATTCACACAACGGGTTTCTATCTTACAAGGCGGATCGTTACAGGTTTCAAGGTGGGCCGATTCTTTGCAAATTAGTCAAGTTCGGTCAACCGCTTGGCCCTTACTCGAGCTCGTACATTTTGACGGCAACGGCACTGGACAGATATAAAGCAGTTTGCCATCCGCTCGCCTATTCCAGCTTTACGTCCAGGAGGTCGAAAATTACGGTTTGCCTCGCATGGTCTTTGTCCTTGGCTTTCTGCATACCGCAGGTATAACGTGCATCAGTGATATAATTCGGGAAACGTCGCAACAAAATCATTCACATTTGAATCCTTTCTGTCAAGTGCAAGCATAATTAATTAACGGTAGCACGCTCATGTTTAGATAATACCTTTGCGCGTGTGTATATCTGTAATAGCTGTCGTCACACGGTATACCTTTCTCCAACCCGTTGCATCTGGTTCAACTTGGTTCCAATGAACTGAAGGGGAAAGGGAAAAAAACAAAAAATAAATAAACAAAGAGATCCAAATTACTTTTCTATAAACGACAATAATATGTGACGAAACAATGTCGTGAAACTTTCCCGTTAATTACTATCATTCGGCAGTTGATTGTGTTTTCGTACCAAGAGGTCTCGCCGGATATTTGGGACTGCTGGGCTACCTTTAACCCACCGTCCGGTGAACGAGCATACGTAACATGGTAGGTTTTCAATAATCTCCCGCTTATTATACTTGCGATACACAAGCATTATATATCATAGGTACGGTATATAGAAGTCACACACCAGTGCGACTTCATAGTTCTATTTTGCCTGGAATTATGAGTAACTGAATTAGACGGGCACGTATAGAGGGGGGAGGGGGCAAAGTAAATTAGATTGAAAGGGATAATCGCAAGGTGATCCAAACTTGTATGTGATCTATGTATAGAACGATTCCGTTGCCGGTGCAGGTACAGCATATCAATATTTATACTGCCGCTACTGGTCCTCGTCTATACCTACGCTTCCATATGCTTTGCGGTATGGAATAATACCGGAATCATCGGAGAGGCACGCGATACGAACGGTGGTCCGCTTCGCCAGCGGGCAATCATCTCCCGTGCAAAAATCAACTCGATCAAACAAATGATTGCCGTCATTAGCTTCTACGCTGTTTCCAGCAGTCCGTTCATCGCGTCTTTGCTTTGGGTAACTTGGGATCGGAATGCCCCAACATCACCCTACTTTGACGGTACGTTGTACAGTAAGCTCTGATTTCATTGGTTCAATAAATTATACCTGTAATACCAAAAAGTTCTGCGTATACGGGCAAGCGTGTGATCAACCAATTTTATTGCAGGTGCTGCATTTGCCATCCTCACTCTGATGAGTAGCTTGAACAGCTGCGTCAATCCGTGGATATATCTTGCGTTGAATCGCGAACTCTGGCGGGCCTTGATCGACCGCGTTTGCCTCTCAAGAAGTAATCGGGACGAAACTCGGAAGAATTGTCGTAAATGCAAGTACACATACATTACATCTATGACACGAACGCACGCACGCGCACGCACACACACGTAGGTATTCACTTGTATTATATCTACAATAATTATGACTACAGTACGTGCTGTATAACGAACGTATACGTTACGAGACGCAAACAAACGAATTGCATGCATCGACTAACGAATAATATTTCCAACACGTGCGGTATAAGAACAATCGTTGCTAGGGAAAAAATTTGCTCGAAGACTTGGGGGCATTCGGCACCTTGTTCGGAGCTCCGCTCTCCCGCTGCGGTTTGTCAGAAACAAAAAACCAAGTAGGTATAATTCGAATATATCCTCGGACACTCGCCGAACTCAAAATGTACAAGGACGCTGGTATACTCATAGGCATGATCTTTCTTTTATAATTATAACTTTGTCGCAAAGAAAACCACAGAAGTCATTAACAATTCGTTTTTCGTTGTTTCCGTTTCCATGAGAAACAGGCATTTACACATGATACACATGTTCTTCCGGCGTACGTATGAAAATTATACACGTATGTATTTTACGTTATTCGAACAGCGAACGAGACTGTACCATGCGGCAGTACCGCATTAATTGTCGATGAGTGAGACGACGATCGGATCGTTATACGTATCAAGAATGTCTCGTTACGCGAACTCGATCCTTCGCCGTCCTAATTCTGTGAACAAGGATGGATGTATGCAACTAACGTGAACAAATTTCAATGCGATAATAGGTTTTCGCATTATTGTGCCAACATTTACAGAAGCATGATATTTCGGTATCATGTACAATGTACATACGTCGCATACTAAGAGAACTGTAACCGTACGCGTTACCTATTGCTGTTGTTAGGTATTATCGGTAAATTATGTGCGCACGTAGAAATAATTAACATATGATACACGTCTTTAAAGTAACGATATATATTTATAAATATCACCGAATCACAAATTTCCGTTCTTACGGTTGTCTCGCGTCCCTGCCCCTGCGAGCCGGCACTCACCATTGTTCATGGACTAATCTTGGAATAGTAATTAGCGAACATACGTGTTTCAACCACCGGATCTCTTTCGCATCGCGCATAGATATACTACGCGTATTGTACCGTATTGTGTGTGGAAATTTCATTATTATACCTAATAATTATACTTCTTACCGTAAATCGTGACGGTTATGAAAAGGCGTAATAGGTACGATGTAACGTAATGCTTGTTACGATAAGCGGTCGTAGCGATTGTCTATACCTTTGATGCACGCGCGTAGAGTACATACCGATGTCATGCATTCCGTAACACTGACGGATAATACCCGGTACCTACCATAACTTTAAACGCGACCTCCGCGGATGAGTAGCTAGTTGTAAGAGATAATTGCAATAATATACAATAATCTAACTATACATATTATTGAAGTTAATTTAATTCACGCCATGTCTGTACATATAAGTTATACCAAGGTAGCAACGTTTGTTTAACAGAAAAGGATGTTTGTCTCTCTCTGAAAATATATTACGATGATTTACATTTCTTAATTGTGCGTTTCTCTGAATCCCCTCACGAGTCTTATTTTGTCGAAAGAATCCGAATACGTGGCGGGCGCACCTTTCAACGCTAATAATTGCACTGCAATTTCGTTGTTATACCCAAGTCGATGCGTCCGGATGTACAGCTGATATACATACCTGTGTGCATTATACACGCTGGCTACATCCCCTGAGATATTGTAGCTTATGGGTGTGAGCTAGGAGGGATCGTTATAGTTTGATAGTGGGTGGGTGGCGGTGGAGCCGGGTGAAAGTCGTGGTGATGATAAAACTCGGCGTAGGTGGGCGGAGCCACCGTTTCCCAACCTCTCGGTGATTGATCCTGGTGCATCTGGTGATGGTGCAGCCCTCCGTAGAAATACCTTGTCGGTACGCCGGCCGCGTTATACGACGTCGGTTCGAGGAGGCTCTGGAGATGTCTGATGTACGTTATCGCGTGTCTGAGCGACTCTATTTTTGATAACTTTTTTCCAGGAGGCTTGCAGACGGGAAGTTTCGACCTCAATAGTTCGAAGGCACGATTCATGTCACGCATTCTCGTCCGTTCCCTGTCGCACGCCGATTTCTTGTAATCTGAAAAATAGCAACCTGTAGGCACGGAACTTGCATTACATCGCAAAATGATGAACTATAGGTATTACAGGTATTCAAGACTCTTTCAAAGGGATCCCGCGAGACTATTTGTATTGTAGATGCACCGGTGTCACGATTAACATACACAGACGTTCACGAAACGTTATTTCATCAGTGCAATGACTCATCTGTAAACCTGTGCACATAAATTCTGTGAGAGTTCATAATTTTTTGCAGATGATTGTACCTTTACCTGATTTTTTTTTGTTTCAAACGACTCAACTAATTGAGACTAGAAGAGTTCAAAATCATACGACAGATTCTCCAAATCCGTCGTCTACAACGTACTCGGAGGGTGAAAAGATCAGACTTCGGTTGTAGACCCAAATTTTACTCGGTACTTACAAATTGTCTGCAATAAGTTTTTCTTGTGAAAGAGATGCGACATCTAGCGGATGATTTGGGTTTAAAATTGTAATTAGTTTTCATGGAAAATTGGAGATTTTCATAATTTATCGTAGAAATTTGTACTTTGCTACGAAAAAATACCACGATTTTTCACGATTATCTACAATCTTTTACGCATCTTTACGATTTGCTACTATTTTCTTCGATTTTCTACGATCTGCAATTTTTCGTAGTTTGACGTAGAAACTATTTTCGCCAGGGAAATTTGCAGAGACTGCCAGACAATTGCATAAGAAATTACAAGAATTCAGAGAAAATAGGAAAAAATAATTTAGGAGAAGCGCAAGATTGTATAATTTAGTGCAGACAAGTTCGAAAAATATTCCGTCGAATTTTGAAGTAGAATCATTATGATATATCTTGCATATTCACCAAATTCTCTGAACTTCTCTCCACTTCTATGAATCTCTCTGTAAATCTCTGAAGATGTGTGCGGAGTATTTCAGAGAAATATTTTCGTCAGGGTATATTTTATTCTTATTTATCGTTACTTCCGCACCTGCGCTACAGTTGTTTCAGCCAGTAAATATTAGTCCCTGACCAATGAGTGAACTTGAAATCTAGCGAAAGTGTGGAAATATCGGAAGGTGAGATTGTAAAATCTCGACCCCCTTTACGTATCGCGCAACTCTGCTCATCTCCTCTGTATATCGCTGCCATTATAGAACGCGTAAAATAAGATTATAGCAGAAGCGGCTCATGCGTTTAGGTACATACATACATACATACGTGAATAGAGGTATGTACGGTGGTAGGATGAAAGTTTATTATGAAATTATTCGTTGAAATGAAAATCCAAGTAGCCGCCCCCCTCCCCCCACTAACCCTTTTCGCTCTGGGAGGGCTCTCTGTGTACCGGCCTGATGTGAGCTTGATGGAGTTGTTCCAAATGCGGATAGGGACCAACAATTTCCGGTCGTGGGACACGAATCATAATCACTTTTCCGTCATTCTCACCCTCACCCTCACCGCCATTGCCGTCGCCGCCGTCGCCATCACCTTCGCCCAGACAGCCTCGGTGCAGATCAAAACAGGTCGTAGCCTGATGCTGCCACCGTTTCCTTAGCGGTTGACGACGCGCAAGTGGCTGCACCGAACCACACGCCGCCTCTGCGATCAGATGTTAATTTTACGGACATAATCACGATTTTTCCAACAAGGACCATCGTGGAACAACTACGCTTCCAATATAAGGCATAATTTAATGAAGTTCGATCTGGATGCTTTTGAATAGAACAAACAACCCCAATCAGCTTGAATAAATGGTTGGGACGAGTCAATATATGTGTAAGCTCACAAAATTCGCCCACTTATTCAGGCTGTTATAATAATACCCGTATATCTGTAACACATCCCCCATATTGGTGGAGACCGAACGTGATAAATGAAATTATGCTTGACGCCCTGATTGTTCGCGAGTGCGGTGGAGCCGCTGTAAGAAATCCTTACAATGCTTACAGCCAGGTATAGGATATACGCATACCCATTATTGATACATGTGTCAGGGAGAGAAGTTGGTAATTCTATTGCTAATTGTAGCTGCTCTACCTGAGTTTTTACCTTGCGTTCACTGCCGTTGCGAGATGGCCCCCGCCGTAAATATAATTAGCAATCCGTATCATTGACTCCTACCGTTATGCATTTATATTATGATCCATAGCTGGTGAACACGTACCTGTGTCGACGATCACAGACGTAGGTGCAATGGGTTCCTCGACAGTTGTTGCGGGTCGTCGATGTTGTTGTTGTCGATGCTGCTGCTGCTGCTGCTGCTGCTGTTGCTTCTTATTCTCATCCAAGTCCAGGAGAACCGGAGATTTCAAACTACTCTCATCTGTAGTTTCGTCTGTCGTCTGTTACCAGATATTATCAAATTGTATCGTTACGCCAATGATTAGACAGAACATCGGTCTTACTGTGTTGTTGAGGCTTTAACTTTGACAAACGATTTCTTAATTTATTTTGAAATTGAACGTCTTCTTACATTATAATTAATAACTTGCGAGAAAATATTTCCCGAGGCATTAATCAACTGATATGCACCAACTGCACACGTCCCGGTTTGACGTAAATAATTGCCCCCCCCCCCCCCCCCCCCCCGCACACGCACACACGCGCAAGTGATTTTTGTAGACAAAATTCTCGACGCTGAGAATTTAGTCGAAGAAGGAATTATACCTCAGCAGCTCTTGCTGTCATTTCTAGGAACCGGTGTGGAGTCGGAATGAAATTACAAGTCTGTCTCACAGCGATCATTTCGATCTTACGGCCGGTTTCGAATCCGCCTAACGAACAACGTAATGAACAATGTTTTCCTCGATAATGCAAACAAAAAATTGTTGGAAGTTATTTCACGCCAAACGTTTTTACCGAAGCAGCAAGTTCTTTTCTTTCATACATTTGATAAATACTTTGTCATACTCGCAAATTTAGTCAGCGAAAATCATTTGTAGATACCTATGTACATGCGTTGCAGGAATGAACGGGGATGGTTGACTCTAAGTTTAATGAAAGCACGAGTACACATATCACCTCTTCCGCGTCTACCACATACTTTACACTTGCGATATCGTTTGATATCGCAAAATCGAACGACGCTGGCGAAATTTATCAACCAGTACGACACTCAACCGAAATGTCCTGCTCTGCGACGTTTTCCTGCCATTTGTCATATTGAAAACGTACATACCAAGTTTTATTCAAGCAAATATGTGTCAGCACCCGTTCAAATCCGACGCCGAAATAATGCGTCGCGGAGTGCCGGTACTTCACTTTTGGAACGTTTCGGCAATTCGACGACGAAGAAACAACTTTTAAATTACAAAGCAGACTGAGTCCTAACTGTACGTAACATACATATGCACATTATAGCACGATAACTCAGTTTTTAGGAATAGGTCGCTTCAACAGAAATCAATGATATGTATTCTGGTCTCGCAAACATATGCTATGATGATTCAAAGTATGAAAATTGAAGAGAAAACGTCCGCGGCAGCACAGCCGTATATTTTTACACTAGTCGGCGCGCTCCAATGATCCGCATTCGTTGATAATTATGTGGATATAATTAATAACAGGTGGGACGAGGAAGGTAAATCGTGCAAACGATTAATGAAAATAATCATTGAGTTTGTATACCTCTATTCTTGACGTATCCGTACAGTCGTCGCTAACTTCCATATTCTATTCCGTCGCCTCAAGAACGAGTGAGTGAACCCAATAACCAAAAACGAGTCTTCCTGCACCCACGTTGGTATTGTCGTATAACAGGTATGTGCGTATACCTA
Source organism: Neodiprion pinetum (assembly GCF_021155775.2). Classification (NCBI taxonomy): domain Eukaryota; kingdom Metazoa; phylum Arthropoda; class Insecta; order Hymenoptera; family Diprionidae; genus Neodiprion; species Neodiprion pinetum. Next base: position 81,775 of record NC_060238.1, read on the forward strand.
GTATTAATGAATCCACACACAAGCCTCTGGTACGAAAAATGATAGTGTAACAAAATTGATCCTGTCTCGTATCACGCGAAACGAGAGATCAAGTGACCCCCGAGAGATTTTTCTGTATTATATTTTTTAATATTTATAATTTCTCGGCTATACCGAGAAAATGCAGCATCGCTGGCAACAATTGAACAAGTACGTACACGTACAATACAGGTGCCCGTAGAGCCGAGCGCAATCGTCGTGTGTCTTCCCTGATCGGTACATCAAAATTATTAATTAATATTACAACTGTATAGGTATACGATGTTAAGGGACCTTCTGGGTTGGAGTTGTCACGGCCGACTAACAGGACTATAATATACGATATTATCAACTCGGTCTTCTCTTGTCCTCGTTGTTCTCGTATACACAGTCAGAAGAATGTAGATGCGACAGTTGTTATTTAATGTTAATTTCATCCGTTTATTAAGTATTCAGGTGTTCCAACAGAGGTGCTCATCGTTGTGTCAATAGAAATTAGTACCATTATACCGATATTATTCTTATAATAATATACACACCCCATCCACACGTGTATCCGTAAATATGTGTATCTATGCGCCCGCGCATACGTGTAAGAGGTGATCTGCGGTGTTGGAAGGGGGATTACATATTGTATAGATACCCATACCTACATTTTACCACTGAATAACCCGAGGGAGTGGCAATTTAAAAGAGTGCAGCAGCTTA
>NC_060238.1:1350000-1423099 GCF_021155775.2 Neodiprion pinetum
TATTCAATGTATATATAATATTAGTGAAAAGCCGTTAGACTCCACTTTTTTTTTTTCTTTTTTGTTTTTTTTCCTAAACATAATTTTCGCCTATATCGCACGAGCCGAAATACGATTCACAGCGTAACCTCGCTCTCGTCAATCGGGAAGGAAAATGTATAGCTGTGTCATCTGGTGGGAAGATAACGCGTCACTCTGAGCGGGCCGTATTTAGTTTTAAAATATTTTTTTCGTCTCATTTTTTGCGGTATATAGAGTCCTTGCGAAATAACTAAAGCTTCACAATTTGCACAGAGTATTCTGTAGTTTCATATTCGTGTAATTGACCGAATAAAATTTGCCGATGGCTCAGCTAATCGCAAGCCATACATGACCCTATTTTCTTTCCCAATTCTGGAAGTGCACAGGCGCTCAACGTCATTGACTGTCAGTGTTGCCGTTTCTGGTACAATTACAATTTTCTAGTACATCTCAACCGGTTTTTTTTTTTTTTCACGTGTGTAATATCAATTGATCCTTTAAAACACAGACAACGACTCTGCTGACAGGGTAAGTAAAATTATACATACACGCACAGTTTGAAACGTGTCGAAAATAATACATCGGTGTAATTATCGTTGTCTTTTCTTGTTTTTCAACGAGGAAAAATTAGAAGAAAAATATAAATCGTGGAATTTCGTGGACTCTGATGGAATGACTTTCACGTAATAATATTCGCGGTCGAGGTTGAGGAAAAGTCATATAATATCTAACAAAAATAAGTTAATTGATAAATAATAAATGAGACGTGATGAATTTTGACACTTTTTTTTAATTTTTTTTTTTTTCACTCCTCTTTTGTCTCTTTTATTATCTTTTTCTGCACTCGTATCACGCAAAGTTGCATTGGTTTTATTCTTGTGTGAATTTCAATACGCAGGGAGAGTCGAACGAGACGAGGATACAGGTGGCCAACGAACGCGCTCATCAGCTACTTAAATAAGTTTCCCCGAGAATACGTTCTAATGAAATCGAAATTCAGATATTTTGTTGTTATTATTATTATCATCATTATCATTATTATTACACATATATCTATTACTATACTTATATATTATCCCAACACCTTGCCGACACGTATCTGCATGTAGAAATGTATACGTGATACACATGTATATGTATATATCCCGTCATACTTACACCTTATCAGTTATTATTATTATTATTATTATTATTATTATTATTATTGCTTCGTAACTAATAATATTATTTAATCCACCGTATAACGTAATAATCAATTAATCGCGATTGCTTCGCGGTTTCACTTTTCCTTCCTCGCCTCCCGTAATTTCGGAATTATATTAATTTCGGAGTATAGATTAATATTTATAATAGACATAATATTATTGTACTTAAACGATTATCGGGAGAATTTGTGGAGTTTGGAAAATAGTGTTTGTTTTTAATTTTTTGCTCCCCCCCCCCCCCCCCGTCTCTTCGATATTTCGACATAAATTTCAAAGTTCCTCGACCTGCCAATCTCCGTTTATAATCGGATTTTTTTTCTCGCGTAACTTGATTAAGTAATTTTTACTGTTATCATTATTATTATTATTATTGTTACTATTATTATTATTATTATTACATTCGCGACGTTCCTAACCGACGGCATTATTAAACTTATTTTTATTATTGTCTTTGTCGTTATTTGTTTAATCGGTGTCGTCGTCATCATTACTCTTGTTGTTATTAATATTATTATCATCGTAATTAATATTATTGGGGGGAAAAAAAAAAAACTTACATCCCAAAATACTGGTGTCGACTAATACTGCGAGAAAAAGACAAAAAGAAAATTATGATATTATTAATAAAGGAAGAAAGAACGAAAACAAAAACGGGAAGATTGTTGAAGATAAAAAATGGAAAAAGGAACAACGTAGAAAATTTTGTTTTGCTTTATTTGATTCGAATCGATGAAATTTGACTTCGGTTTTTTTGCGCGAATGAAATTTCTGCTAAAAATTATTCAATTTTATCCTTTAAATTATGTGCACGTATACATGTGTATATTTTTTTTTTTCTTCCAATTCTACGACAAGTGGAAAAAAAATTGCAAAACATGATCCAAACAAAAGTGAAAAAGAAAATTTATATTGCGTGTGTGTGTGGTGTATAGGGGGAGTCCAACGAAACGAGGATCGCTGTGGCCAATCAGCGTACGAACAAGCTGCTCAAGTCGTAAGAGAAAAAAATGAGTAACAAACAAAAACGTAGTAATGAAAAAACCGAAAAAAAACAAAAACCGAAAGAAAAGAAAAAAATATACATTTCGGACGGACGATGATTATTGACGCTATTCGTCATCTTCACCTCCTTCATCTTCTGCGCCTTCACTTCCGCTTCCTAAACACGGGATTATAATCATCGATCAAAAAGAGGTCCTCCATTTATATATTTATATATACATCTACGTTTAAATTATTAAATATTGTATGATATCGATATTGTTATTAATTGTTATAATTTATAATTCTTCTCAACCAATGAAAAAAAAATTTTTTGTCACCCCTCTTACTCGTGTAAATGTTGTAGCATCATTAATGATTGTTGCATACCACGATTTTAGTTCAACTTCAAATTTGATCGAAACGTGATCCCAATTTTTTTTTTTTTCTTTTTTTTTTCTCTCTCAAACTTTCGAATAGAACATGTAGCGCATGTTTAAATTTTATAAAAGCATACATATTATGTGTATGTGGCATGAATATTGACGTGTATAATCGATGGACTACAGTATTATATATATATAAATAATATAATAAGCGCATTGAGCAATAATGATATTCTATTGTCTGTCGTGATCAGTGTGTATTTTCTTTTCTTTCTTCATTATTGTGTGCTTTTTCAGTCCCTGTCGTTCGTTTTTCAATTACTGTTATTTTTTTTTTTTTTTTTTTTTTTTCTCAGCACCTTTTATCCTCAAACTTGAGGCAAAGATCGAAAATGATTCACATTCACGCCTTCTCGTACTACATTGTGATACATATTAGAAACATATGTTTGCACATCCGATGTGACACGGAAATTTCAAATATTTTTCAAAAATTTCAGTAGCATACAACGCAAGTTTTTCTTTCTTTTTTTTTTTTTATTCTATCTTTACCAACCTTCGAACTATTCGAAACAAATTGTTCACCGTACAATTTGTTGCTCAACTTGTGCGCAAAACCGACGCGATACAATATTATACATACACTTACGTTTATGCACATGTTACATACACAATGTCGATGAGAAGAAAACCGACATATCCCTTCGTTATACACTTATATTCATACATATGTGAAAAATTTATCATCGAACACGTCACTCCGATATTCATTTTTCGGTCGTTGTTATTACTATCGTCGTTTTACGCGTTGACAAAGAAAAAAAAAAAAAAAAAAAATGCAAGGATTTATTTCGTGATTGGTAATATTTTCCCGTAATATTTGCATATGTAAATATATTTACACAATATATCACCTACCCCTGAATGCGTAAGAGTAAACTCGTAGAATTGGTTTCTCATTTTTGTTTCATGGTAAAAAAAACGTTCGGTTCAATATTTTTCTCCGGATCTTTTCTTTAAGTAGAAATAAAAAACAAAAAAAAAACAAGAACAACAAGAAACAAAATGACATCATCATCATTTTCTTTCCCCGTTTTCATCCCACAGATGAAATCATTTACTCAGGCAGAGAAAAAAAAATTTCCCTTTATACAATAATATAACAAATTTACGAGGACCTCTTCAACGATTTTTTTTTTTTTTTTTTTTGTTTGCAGAAACTGTTCCTTGAAATAATTCCAATTACTATTAACATCACAACTCCGACTCAACTATACAATACGTATATTTATAATATATACAGATTTTTCATTCACAGCAAACAAGAAAACTCTTCTCTAGCTCTTTAACATCACGTCGAAATTCACCTGCGTGTTATACGACGAGAAAAAAAAAAACAAAAAAAAAAATAAAAATAAATTCGAAAGGGATACTTGTACATCACACACACGCCGCAATATATCTATATATCTATTATACTATATACCAACCATAATACCTACGCATATATACCTATGTATACTTCAACGGAAGAAAAATCAAGAAAGGAAACAGTTAAGTTCGCCCAGCTACAAAAATATATACACAGCATGCGATGTGAATAATTGTTGAATAATTTACAACAATGACAACAACAATTGCCGCTGCTGCTGCTGCTGCTGCTGCTGACGCTGTCATGCTGCTGAATTTTTTTCAATTTTTTTTTTATCGACAAAATTTTTATTTGAACCATTTATTTACAGTTTCTTTTCTTTTTATTATATTCCTTCCTCGCTCTTATCACGTATGTTATACATATGTATATGTATGTGTGTGTTGTTTGTTTGTTTTTTGTTTTTTTTTTTGTCTTCTTTTCTCGCAATATTAATGGCTTCTCTTTCAAACTTCGAATCTGTTATAATATACATATATATATACCAGGCAATTGTTACACTTGTAATAAATCGCTACAATTGTTATTATTATTATTACTATAGGTATACATACGTATATATATACACATATGTATGTATATACTTAATTATAATTGTAATTAACATTATTAGTATTATTCTGATTATTACTTGTTATTATACATACAAGTTGAGGTATAATTATTACTGGATTTTCTTCGACGAAAATTGAAGAAGAAAAATTGAAAAAAAAAAAAAAAGGAAAAAGTACCAAAAAGAGCAAGAGAAAGGAAAAGATACACTAATATTTCAAACAGATTGGATAATATACATAAATATATAATATATATATACACATAAATTTACCCATTACATACTTGGAACAATATTATTGTACGTCTGAATAATTTTCATTATCATTATCATTGTTATTGCTACTTAAACTCTCGAAATAGAAAATGAATCGACGGTGATCGGTAAATCTCGAAAAAGGAGAAGTAAAAAAAAAAAAAAAAACGTACACGTTAGGTGAATATATTTCATCGTTTCTGTCGTCAATTTTGTTTTCCCAATTAATCGGTCGACTTACTCGAGACAAGCTCTTTGGGGTTTTCAACGTTATTTTATTAATTATTTATTACTATTATATGCCACACACATACACACACACACACACACTATGTGCGAGATCACGGTAAGATTAACTCCAAGAACAAATCAAACGAACAAAAAAAGTAAAAAGAAAAGCAAATAATAATCGACACTTGTAAATTGTTAAATATACATATTGTAATTGCATTGGAAAGAATTATAGAGAATGATAAGAAATTGTACAGAGATTTTAACGAAAAAACAGATCGGAAAGCGTGTATCGTGTATTTAAGTGGTAACATCATTTCGAGCAACCGCCGAAACCAATCAACCGTTCAACGTATTCTATAAAATGTCTCTTTCTAGTTTTTGCTCTTGCCTTTTGAACATTAATTTCTTCTTCTTCTTCTTCTCCTTCTTATCCTTCTTCTTCGTCGTAATCTTAGATTTTCTCAACGCGACAAAAAAAAAAACAAACTTGAAAACAACTATAAATCCTTGATAAAGAATTGATATAGAAATGAAAATGGGTTAAAAGTTTGATAAAATTGATGCAGACGAAATCAAAAGTAGTTTAACGAAATATGAATTAATCGTAAGCCTATATGTATATAGGTATAATTTGTACAGCGCGGTATATTAACTTAATCGATGTTTTATACGATAAGAGAATGTTCAAAGAGTGAGAGATAAATAGATAAAAAGAAAAAAGATAATGTGTAAAATACGACACCAACGATCGCAATAATTTCATCATATACGGGTAAGAATAAAATCTATACGTTAATGTATAACGAAGAGAACGAAGAAAAAAATTAAGATTAATTTTTTTTTTTTAAACATATATGTGTATGTATATTGAAAAACAGAGAGAGAGAGAGAGAGAGAGAGAGAGAGAATTATTGTTGTATCACCTAGATTTTCCATTCTGCTAACAAAAATATTTCATATCGGTTTTTTTCTAAAATCATTTTGTCCCGTATTCGGCGATTGCTTGAAAAAATTGTTACTTATACATTATATATAATATATTGTATACTATGCGTGGGTGGGCAAAAATATAAGAAGAAATGTTACAGCGAGAATGAAACGATGGAAATATTGATTTAATTAATCTTTTAGCCTATAACTACATTGTTATTATTATTACGTAATAATGTAGTATATAGTGATATATATAGTATAAAAAAAAAAAAAAAAAAATGCGTTACAACACCTTAGTATTTTAGCCCAATATAGGGAAACTTAAACAGCTGGGCTATTTATATGAATACGGCTTGTTTACACGAATATTAACATACAAAGATATAACTATTGAGAATTGTTACTGCGGGATGGAGCAATATTATTATTATTGTTGTTATTATTATTTTCGTTTCTTGGTTTTTTTTTTGTTTCTTTCTCATTTTATCATCGCATTAAACGACGAAGAAATGATAAGGAGAAGAGTGATGGGGGAAAAAAAAGAAATATAAATAGATATATGTATTCTGTTATTAATACCCCGTATTATCATTATACTATTATGATATTATTGTATGCGTCATTATCGAATTATTATTAGAGAAAATTATTAATATACCTTGACTATATATATATATAGTATTATTAAGAGAAGACAAGTAAATGAATAATTTCAACTTTATGCATACATAATTATATGTATGTATACGTATGTGTATATACCTATATATACATGATGAACGACGATTAGTTGTGCGAGAGAAATTTAAAAAATTCAGACATATATCGATATGCGTGTTACATTGATTAGCTTCTTGTTTGAATACGATTAGATGCTGTCGAAGGCAACGGCGATTGTGTATTTATAATGACGACGAATCGAGTGAGTAGAAAAAAAAAAAAATAAAAATAAAACAACAGTAATTACCACGCAGGTTGAGGCAAAAAAATTAGGCAACGAAAGTACGTTCGATTTTTTCTTCTTATTTCGCTAAACGTTAATTACATACATAATTAAATAAAACAACATTCTACGTTACGGTCATTATTTTTTCCTCAATTTCGCACAATTTCCTTTCAAATTGTTTCTCTCGTTTGTCGCAAAAGCTGTGAAAACAATATTATTTTTTTTTTCTTCTCCTTAAAAATCAGTCGTCGAGCTTGAAAAGTGAAACGCGTGAGAATTGATATTTGCGTTAAAAAAATGTTATCGTTTTTATTATTGTTATTATAAATACGCGTCGGATTGAAATAATGAACGGGGGAGGGGGGAAAAATAAATGTAAATAAAATGTGTATATAATATCTATAATAAATAAAGTTAAGTTTACCGCTTTAAATTCTACGTGTAATAGTAATAATAATAATAATAATAATAATAATAATAATAATAATAATAATAATAATAATAATAATACGTTATTATTGATATAATATAAAAATTTGAAGCATCTCCTAGCGTTCGTGTGTATAAAATTTTTTCGCAATCGCTGGCCAAGTTATACATATATATTATTATTATATATAAGCGATTTCGATTTCCAAGTAGTTGCTTGTTAAATTATTAAAACAGATATAATAATGCAAAGTTTATCACTGCACTATTTGAATTAAAAAATTTTAAAACTTTTCCATATTGATAAGAATATTATATCATACGAGCAGAAAAAAAAAAAAAATAAACAAAATAAAAACGAATTGAAACAAAAATTTAAAAAAAAAAAAAAAAACTCGAAAAATTGATGGTGCAGGAGAGAAATTCTAAAAAAAAAAGACGATGAATTAATATTATGATATAGAAAATTTCGTTCGAGGCTATGCAGTATAGAGACGAACAGTAGAAGAAGAAAGAACTAAAAATTGTTGAAACTTAATAATATTTTATTATAATATACTTACCATATTAGTATATAGGTATATAAAATATCATAATAATGAATAGCGAGGCTAAATTATTACTCTTATTATTGTTGTTACTATTATTATTATTATTATTATTATTATTATTATTGCGAGAACTTGAGCGGTTTTTGGTGATGGGCAAACAGCTGTGATTGTATGTACGTATATATATCACATATCCGGTGTTCCGCGACCGCGAATTTTCAGTAACGGTGGTATTAGAACGTCAAGTTGATAGTTGAAAAAAAATTATTCACCCGGGAAACAAAAAAAAAAAATATCAATAAGCAAATGGATAAATAAATGAAAGCTTAAATCGAATGAAAAGAAGTAAACCCGGTTATAAGAAAGAAAATAATAATCGTAATCTTAATTGCGAAAATCAGTAGCTCGGAATAATGCGGGAATTACAAGAAAAAAAAAAAAGAAAAGAAAAAAACAACAAAGAAACGAGAATGTAATATTTGAACAAATAAACAAAAACAGCTGAATAAATAAATAAATAAATAAATAAATAAAGTAGATATTTCTGTCCCGCGTTCTATACCGATTCAAAAGGCGTGTATGATAAATGCATACACAAATTATACCGGCGGTAATAATGTATTATAACATACTATTTACATGAAACAATAATGATGATATTTAAATTTGGCTAAATCTGTACGGTACATACCCTAAATAATACATAATATAACCTTTATTTGTTTATTTGTTTATTTTCTCATTAGTTTGATTATTGTTGTTGTTGTTGTTGTTATTATTATTATTATTATTATTATCTATTATTTTTTCTTTTTCAATAATTCATCTCATCTCTGTTGTAACGAACAATATTACAACAGTCTATAATGCTATATTTATCTTTATACTTATAATTATTGATAATAATCAATCTGCGACACACACAAATATCAATTGCAATATTACTACCGTCATTATTATTAATATAGTATTTAGTATTTATTTATAATATTTAATTTCAATAATGTGTCAAAATAGTCTTTTTCGCATACACACCCTATTTGCTCCATGCACCCTTATTATTATCTAAGCATATATTCTATATTACGATATACGTGTCCGTCTATCTCTGTGTCTGTCTGTCTGTCTGTCTGTCTGTCCGTCTTGTCTCTATCCGTTCGTCTCTCGACTATACATATTTGTCTGTGTGTGTATGCATGGCGTAGGAACATAAATTTTAGAGAGAGTCGAGGTGAAGCGAAAAAAAGAAAAAAATGAATAGAACAAATAAATCAAGTGAGAAAGAAAAAGAAGGAAACTCGAAGCAAACAAATTTCGTCCTCTTCCCTACGTCGAAAGTTCTTTTTCTTTCCGTACACAAGGTTTCCCATTTTTTGCAAAATTTTCGCAATTCGTTTCATATATACGTATATGTATGCCTCTCACCCTCTTCCGTAACTTACACGCAAGTCCTGTGAGCCACGTTTTCCAATGCTTTGCAAATTTAATATATACAGCTGTTGATAAACGGAAAAGAGAAAAGATGAATCTGGATATAATAATTATTGATTTGTAAAAATGAGCAACGAAAAGGAATAATGATGAGAGGTATTAATTAACGATGATAATTAACGTGGCACGGGGCTTGACGTTATAATATTATGCATACTGTATACACAAGATTCTCTGTATATTATGTATAATTATCGCAATAATAAATACCTCTAAGCAATAATAAATATATTATGTAACGAACGTATTCATTTTTACAATATTATACATATATACATGTGTATATATATATATATATATGTATGTATGCATGTATATACATCTTAACCTGCACATATTGAACAGCGAAAGAACTGAAAAAGATAATAGTAAAGTGAAAAGTTTTGTCAATACCAGAAAAAATTTTGCTGGGATCAACGGTTGGATTGGTTTTTTAGTTCCTTTCGCTCCGTTCGCGAAATCATCTTTACGAGTATCTATCTTATCGACGATATATTTGTGTAACTAACATTATACGATTACAGCGTCAAATATTAATCGTAACGCATAAATACGAGTTTATATATATATATGTATATTCTTTATTCGCTATGTATGACAGTAATTAGAGCGATGAAAATGAAAAGTGTATATCAAAGTGGAAGAAAGTATTGCAAACATAGAATTTCATTATATAAGAATAAATTTCACTGCTTCGCTTTTTACTAGTACATAGCAAAGTAATAATGAAGAAAGCGTTGATAGGTAAAAACTAAAATTAATCAAGACAGCAAACATTGCTTATAGTTGTACTATTATTATTATTATTATTATTATTATTATTAATATTACATTATTGTTATAGTATTACATTGAATTACAAAAATGCTCTTATATAAATTCCATATTACACGTATACATACATACAATATACATGTATATTATAGTATATTTGAATTCTTAGCAAGATTAAAAGAAGCAAGAAAAGCGTATGAACATAAAATAAATTATAAATAGAATTATTAAGATTGTATCGCAATTGGTATGTAAATATTATATTCTGCCTAGACATAAATTCGTTGATATTAGTTTGCGGATGAAGCGCGTTAAGGGAAAAATTTTCCCGCATCTCACGGTTGAAAATTCAGAGTAAAAAAGGGTGAAACCTGCGCGATCATCATCCGTTGAATCTCGGGGGTTTCGGGTTGCCCTGTAGGTTCGAAAATCTGCTATTGAATCTGGTTTCGTGAAAACGCGGATTCTGGGGACAATTAACGGTTCTCCGAGAGGCCTGATTGCTGCCGGAAATCCGGGGGCAGATCCGGGTTACGGGGGGCCTGGGGTTCGGGACGTAGGTTGGTATCGGCGGGCGGCTTCCGGGAGTCGGCCGGGAAATCCCGGCGGTTCGAAGCGGGCGTTGCACGCTGGAAATCGGGATCGGCGGCGGGGTTTCCAGAGGGTGGTGCGCAGTCCTTCGCATCATCGTGTCCTGAACGGTGCCTCTGAATCTGCCGTAGGCGTCGGAGGGGTTGAATCGGGCGCAGACGCGACTCCTGAGGGATCTGCCGTCGTCCGTTATCCTGCAGGACCGCGGCTCGCTGAAGTCCCGACGCTGCTGAGAATACGGGCTCATTTTGTACTCGGTAGACAGCTCGCGGCAGAACTTCTTTAGCCGGATCTCGTCCTCCTCTTCCATCGAGTCCCGTGACGCCGATTTTTGCCCCGAAGAGGAGGATGAGGAGTCCGTTGTTCCATCCTCCCTATCGAACCCCGATTCTGATACCCGACACTCCGGGGACCCTCGCATCTTTCTAAACTTCCAATCGCTGCTGGTCGTGTTCCTGGACAGTCCCATAGCGCTCGAGGAGCTCGCGGGCCTCTTCCTCTTTTTCTTCTTATTCATCTTCTTTGGTATAATAAAATCGGGCCTTGGTCTCTTCTCTGCGGGAACGATTTTCTGCGGCAACGACTTCTGCATGGCACAGTTGACGCCTACCACGCGGATCGTGGGGGACGGAGGCGGGGTCGGAATAGCCGGTTGCTTGCAGCTACACGTCGACGACTTTTGATCCTCTTCGATCAGGCCTTCCGTACTAACGACGAGGTCCGGTGTTTTCGGCGATTCGTATTCGTCGCAGAGGCTCTTCTCGGTCTCTTCGAGTATCGGGAATCCGGCTTCATCCGCGGACCCGTGAACCAGACGCTCGTAAGTCTCCGGACTAGGCATGCTGCCTAGAATCCAGCCGAGGTAATGGCTTCTTCTGGGACCAATGTAAAGGGCGTTGCTGTGCGCGGTCTGCAATAGTCGGGACAAAACCGCCAGCACCATCTTCGGAAAGGGGTGCAAGATGATTGATTCGCCGTGTTTCTCGGTCAGTAGTAATACAAGGCCGGTTCTGGATGCAAATTCCTATCACCGACACACTTACCTGGTAAATGGCCATCAAGACCAGACCAAGCGTGATCAGACCACCGACGTAACGAGCGTGACTCAGCACCTTGTCGTGGCAACCACTCGTCGATATTGTCAGTCCGTGCTCAGGGCGATACTGGAACACCTCACTGGGTTTCATTATATTCTGGTGGATGCACGGGATCAGCAGATCTGTCGCGCAACAGGAGAACGGAACGTCGGTTGATAACGGGAGGCTTCCGTTGCTGATGGGGAATTAGGAGGGTGACTATCGGAAGGTAGTAGTGTCGGAAAATGGACGTACGAGTGCAGTACCAATTGATATAGATGAAAATCGCGATGACAATGACAAGGACTTGTGATAAAACTGTGATGATGAATTTAAACCCACTAATCTCTCGCTTCGTTAGTCTCCGGGTTGCGTTCCGTCCAGGGTATCAGAAACCAGTCCTTAAATGACTTGCTGCCGCAGCACCTGAAGTTTATTTGAACGGTGTCGACGCGAACCTTAGACACAATTTCGGTGGCATATCGTTTCATAGCTTCGATGATCCCGTGTTCGCTGTTCGCCTCCGTGTTTAAGTTGACCATGTGGACTACGGCACCGGCGTTTAATCCGGCTATCAGTATCGTCGAGGCTAGGCACAGCAGGCAGTGGACGAAGAGGACGTTGTTCAGTCGGGGTAAAGTGTCTGAGAGGATGTACCGTAGATGGAGACAAAGCCTAACGCCGATAGTGTATATTGGTGCGCAGATGAAACCGGTGAGTAAGATTATTCCTGGCCAGACATTGCCCTCGCCTGGTTCTATGAGGTCCAAATGCTCCCCAAAACCAAGGCGGAGTCGAACCGCTGACACTATCATTATCACCACTATCAACAGCCCGGCTGTATTCATTACCAATACCGTGACGTACAGAATTCTTATCGACTTCCAATTATAAACGACATTTGGTAATCCCATGTAAATTGAAATTTACTGGTTTTAAACGACATCACTATCACCGTCATGACATTAAGCAACGAGAACCGACCTCGGCGCGGCAACACACCAGCGAACTGTCATACGCTTATTGCGTTTTTTTTTTCGCTTTTCTTAACACTTGACATTTGCGCGAGAAATAGAAATTGCTCTGCTCGAACTCCATCGCCTACTTTATATCCGCTAAAACAATAAAAAGTGATTATTGTTGCTGAATGACAGTAAACTATCCAGAAATACACAGTAGCTATAAATGCGTTGATAAAATTTATTATATTATTAATTAATTATACTTATCCTTACACAATATTTTTGATGTGTTCTTATACTGAAAACATTTATTACTATTCAAGGTATGACCCGAGGTGGTTGGCGGTGGTTGGAGGTGGTCGGAGGTGGACGAGGAGGAGGACGAGGAAGACGATGAGTAATACGTGGACGACGAGGACAAGGATTTGTGTTCGGTGAGTTTAACGTTTTCATAATATTAACCGGAGATCTGAGGGCTCTGGCTTTGGTTTACAGCAGTGGCACGAGGCTCAAACCTCCCGGCAGTCTCAGCCGGCTTTGGACACGCTTCTAGCTAGGACGAGGGCGGCTAAGGCGAAAGAGGCCGGACAGACGGAGCTCGAAGCGCCGTCTGAGAAGCGGAAGTCGAGCTCGAGTGAGGAAGAGGAGCAGGATGATAAACCCACTCTTTTGTTGGTCGATGATGTGACGACGAAGGAACAAAAAGCCGGCTTCGTTCTTAACGTGGATGATAAAAATCAGTGCGGTGACAAAGAAGGTTGTCCTAACGTGTCGCGAATAGACGAAGAGGACAAGCCGGGTGATTCGGTTAAATCAAAGACTGTGGCAACTAATATTACGACCTTATCTTCCACCGCTGTTTGCGGCACGACGACAACAACTACGACAACCACGACAACCGCAAGCAGCTGTTTTAGTCAGATACGTTGTTCGCTGACCAATGTATCGTGGCTTGAAATGCTTGAGAAAACAATCGTTGACCTACAAATGATTGTGCAATTGCAAATTAAGAACAATTAATTAACAGTAATAATTATATTTAAAAAAGACTGGTTTTTGTGCAGATGCTCTTGCCGGCAGTTTGGTTGTTGAAAAAATACGCGTCATGCATTTAATCTGGGGTTTTTATATTTCATCAATTGTTGGTTTTCCACTGTGTATAGAATTCTGCAGATGATTTTTCAAAACAGAAATCATATATTTGTTCTTTTTCTTCTTGGCATAATATCCATTCTGTTCAAATTATTATCAACTTTACTATTATAACAAGCATCGGTTGCTATTATATGGAACGGGAATCTTCGAAAAGCAATAACATACAGAAAGAGTCATAAAGACGAAAATGTGTAAAGTTATGTTCTTACTATATATCTACATATATGCTAACGAATGTATTAATTATTATGCATAATGTATAGTTTGGAGGTACATAAGTTGAGAAAAAGGTCTTGATTTTAAAGTTTATGTATTATATATTATGTTATAGCTCAATGATCCTTAGATCTCTATGTATTATACAATCATAAGAATAATGATGAAAATAAAAAAGGAAAATAATAGCCTTCTAGTGTATTTGCTTAGTCTAAAGGGAAGCGCCTAATTATAGGCAACCAAACTTACATGTACGCGACACGGCCATCAGGCGTAAGGCGTGCCTTCGATCAGGCTCCTCGGCTCAGATGTTCTCCTAATACCAGGAGTAATTTTTTGCTGCTATTTCTCCGATCTAATTGAACCAAGTGGGAGCGCCTAATCATAGGCAACCAGAACGGTACGTATGTGACACGGGCTTTCAAGCATAAGGCGCGCCTTCGATCAAGCTCCTCGGCTCAGATGTTCTCCTGATACCAGGAGTAATTTTTGGCTGCAATTTCTCCGAGTTGCTTAGTCCAAGTGGTAGCGCCTAATCATTGGCAACCACGTTTATACGTATGCGACACGGGCTTTCAGGAATAAGGCGTGCCTTTGATCAAGCTCCTCGGCTGAGATGTTCTCCTAATACCAGGAGTAATTTTTCGCTGCAATTTCTCCGAGTTGCTTAGCTAAGTGGTAGCGCCTAATCATAGGCAACCACGCTTATACGTATGCGACACGGGCTTTCAGGAATAAGGCGTGCCTTTGATCAAGCTCCTCGGCTCAGATGTTCTCCTAATACCAGGAGTAATTTTTCGCTGCAATTTCTCCGTGTTGCTCAGTTCAAGTGGAAGCGCCTAATCATAGGCAACCACGCTTATACGTATGCGACACGGGCTTTCAGGAATAAGGCGTGCCTTTGATCGAGCTCCTCGGCTCAGATGTTCTCCTAATACCAGGAGTGATTTTTCGCTGCAATTTCTCCGAGTTGCTTAGTCCAAGTGGAAATTAATTTTTATGCATAAGAAATGAGAGAGTATATTTTGAGCTAAAATTTATTTCATTTTTACTATACATATATTATATGTATAATAGGGTGTTTCAAAATAAAAAAATTTACGATTTTCCAACGAGCCACACCCGAAATAGTTTAGGTAGAAACAAAAATTCTGGCGAAAGATGAGCATTGTCGGTTGATTTTTAATCCTTTTTTCCTTTTTATCGAATTTATGATGGACAATTGTTAGTAATTTTTTTTCGTGTTAAACACTTCTTCATCTGAGCTATCCATAATGAGTAATCAAAAAGTAGTGGCAAATATGCATGATTATTT
The DNA here is from genome assembly GCF_021155775.2 of Neodiprion pinetum. Lineage (NCBI taxonomy): Eukaryota > Metazoa > Arthropoda > Insecta > Hymenoptera > Diprionidae > Neodiprion > Neodiprion pinetum. Next base: position 1,365,507 of record NC_060238.1, read on the forward strand.
ATTGTGTGCCCATGACGACTGAGACAAATCGTGGTCATCAGATAATTGATAAATATCTCTTTTTCGTAGAAACAGTATCGGCGGGTGGTCACGCGACTATAGTGGGCGCATCTCACGGTAACTGCGCCGCGGTCCGCCGCGGTGCAGTGGGTTTCAGCCTTAACTTTTGAAATGTCCTACCATTTCCGAACACCTCCAACCATCCTATTTACCTATATTACTAGATTAGCTATTATATGAAAAGAGAAGAATTATTCACTTCGAAATGGGATTCTATTCGACGCGCGCTCGATGTATTCCATAACATTAGTATTCCTAATTATTTCAACAACATTTCATTTGCTCTCTCGATCTTGAATTTTCGTAGGCATATAACCAAAACGCTGTTCTAGCTAGTCGAGAGTGAAGTATCTACGTTGGGTAGAGAAGCAAAATTGTTTTTCGAAAAGTATTCGGATGGAAAAAAATTCAGAGTAACTGTAATACATCACGGATGCGCTAATTTTGAACGAGATGAAATGGATGCTTCGTATATGAGATAGTATTTAACGCTGCGTAATGATTTAAAGACCTAAAAAGGTGATAGGAAGAGAAAGAACGAAGCTTCTTAACACTTCGAGTGTATTTTAACACACATTTGAAAGATACGAGCAAAATTTTTCATCATCCAACTGTCGCAGAACGGCAGCGTTATCGGCTGACCCGTTAAGTAAAGGATATATCTTCAGTCAACGGCTGACCATCGAAGGGCCTGGCCGCTTGAGTCTGGAATCGGCAGGACAGATAAGGTGTGTATTTCTTGTATGAAATGTGAACACTAGAATCATTATACATCATATCATATCATCATACATCATACATCATACATCGTACATCATACATCATACATCATACATCATACATCATCATACCTAGTATTACAGTTCGAAACCAAAGTTTGAATTTTCGGATGTTCGGAAAGTGACGTCACCAATCTAAAATCGGCTAGCCGAGTTCCTCAGTCTGGTGACAACCGCGCAGTAGAGCGGACGGTTGATAGTCGCGCTCCGCAAACTTCGAGTACCGGGTTCTCAACCTCCCGGATCCCGCGCTTCGGGTCCGCTACGCGGTGAAACTCGACTTCCAGGATAAGCGCTCCGTGGTTCCTGGTTCATGTTTACAATAAATTATTTCAATTCGTTTTTCACGCAAGCTGAAATTCAGTAGCTGTCAGTCCGCTAATAAAATTTCTCGACTTCCAGGATGAGCGCTCCGTGGTTCCTGGTTCACGTTTACAATAAATTATTTCAATTCGTTTTTCGCGCAAGCTGAAATTCAGTAGCTGTCAGTCCGCTAATAAAATTTCTCGACTTCCAGGATAAGCGCTCCGTGGTTCCTGGTTCACGTTTACAATAAATTATTTCAATTCGTTTTTCGCGCAAGCTGAAATTCAGTAGCTGTCGGTGCGCTAATAAAATTTCTCGACTTCCAGGATAAGCGCTCCGTGGTTCCTGGTTCACGTTTACAATGAATTATTTCAATTCGTTTTTCGCGCAAGCTGAAATTCAGTAGCTGTCAGTCCGCTAATAAAATTTCTTGACTTCCAGGATAAGCGCTCCGTGGTTCCTGGTTCATGTTTGCAATAAATTATTTCAATTCGTTTTTCGCGCACGCCCAAATTCAGTAGCTGTCGGTGCGCTAATAAAATTTCTCGACTTCCAGGATGAGCGCTCCGTGGTTCCTGGTTCACGTTTACAATAAATTATTTCAATTCGTTTTTCGCGCAAGCTGAAATTCAGTAGCTGTCAGTCCGCTAATAAAATTTCTCGACTTCCAGGATAAGCGCTCCGTGGTTCCTGGTTCACGTTTACAATAAATTATTTCAATTCGTTTTTCGCGCAAGCTGAAATTCAGTAGCTGTCGGTGCGCTAATAAAATTTCTCGACTTCCAGGATAAGCGCTCCGTGGTTCCTGGTTCATGTTTACAATAAATTATTTCAATTCGTTTTTCGCGCAAGCTGAAATTCAGTAGCTGTCGGTGCGCTAATAAAATTTCTCGACTTCCAGGATGAGCGCTCCGTGGTTCCTGGTTCACGTTTACAATAAATTATTTCAATTCGTTTTTCGCGCAAGCTGAAATTCAGTAGCTGTCAGTCCGCTAATAAAATTTCTCGACTTCCAGGATAAGCGCTCCGTGGTTCCTGGTTCACGTTTACAATAAATTATTTGAATTCGTTTTTCGCGCAAGCTGAAATTCAGTAGCTGTCGGTGCGCTAATAAAATTTCTCGACTTCCAGGATAAGCGCTCCGTGGTTCCTGGTTCACGTTTACAATAAATTATTTCAATTCGTTTTTCGCGCAAGCTGAAATTCAGTAGCTGTCGGTGCGCTAATAAAATTTCTCGACTTCCAGGATAAGCGCTCCGTGGTTCCTGGTTCACGTTTACAATAAATTATTTCAATTCGTTTTTCGCGCAAGCTGAAATTCAGTAGCTGTCGGTGCGCTAATAAAATTTCTCGACTTCCAGGATGAGCGCTCCGTGGTTCCTGGTTCACGTTTACAATAAATTATTTCAATTCGTTTTTCGCGCAAGCTGAAATTCAGTAGCTGTCAGTCCGCTAATAAAATTTCTCGACTTCCAGGATAAGCGCTCCGTGGTTCCTGGTTCACGTTTACAATAAATTATTTCAATTCGTTTTTCGCGCAAGCTGAAATTCAGTAGCTGTCGGTGCGCTAATAAAATTTCTCGACTTCCAGGATAAGCGCTCCGTGGTTCCTGGTTCATGTTTACAATAAATTATTTCAATTCGTTTTTCGCGCAAGCTGAAATTCAGTAGCTGTCGGTGCGCTAATAAAATTTCTCGACTTCCAGGATGAGCGCTCCGTGGTTCCTGGTTCACGTTTACAATAAATTATTTCAATTCGTTTTTCGCGCAAGCTGAAATTCAGTAGCTGTCAGTCCGCTAATAAAATTTCTCGACTTCCAGGATAAGCGCTCCGTGGTTCCTGGTTCACGTTTACAATAAATTATTTGAATTCGTTTTTCGCGCAAGCTGAAATTCAGTAGCTGTCGGTGCGCTAATAAAATTTCTCGACTTCCAGGATGAGCGCTCCGTGGTTCCTGGTTCACGTTTACAATAAATTATTTCAATTCGTTTTTCGCGCAAGCTGAAATTCAGTAGCTGTCAGTCCGCTAATAAAATTTCTCGACTTCCAGGATGAGCGCTCCGTGGTTCCTGGTTCACGTTTACAATAAATTATTTCAATTCGTTTTTCGCGCAAGCTGAAATTCAGTAGCTGTCGGTCCGCTAATAAAATTTCTCGACTTCCAGGATAAGCGCTCCGTGGTTCCTGGTTCACGTTTACAATAAATTATTTCAATTCGTTTTTCGCGCAAGCTGAAATTCAGTAGCTGTCGGTGCGCTAATAAAATTTCTCGACTTCCAGGATAAGCGCTCCGTGGTTCCTGGTTCACGTTTACAATAAATTATTTCAATTCGTTTTTCGCGCAAGCTGAAATTCAGTAGCTGTCGGTGCGCTAATAAAATTTCTCGACTTCCAGGATAAGCGCTCCGTGGTTCCTGGTTCACGTTTACAATAAATTATTTCAATTCGTCTTTCGCGCACGCCCAAATTCAGTAGCTGTCGGTGCGCTAATAAAATTTCTACAACTTTACAATCTTCTCATAATCTTTTTGGTAAAATATGTCGTTAAGAAAATTATATCAAACCTTACACATTATTTTTGATTTGTTCTCACGCTGAAAATATTTATTAGTATTCGAGGTATAACTCGAGGTGGTTGGCGGTTTTCGTTGGAGGTAGTTAGGGGTGGTTGCGGGTAATCTCGGTGATTCAGGAGGAGGGGGACGAGGATTTGTGCTCGGTGAGTAAAACACTTTTATAATATTTCATGGCAATTGTAATTATATTTTATCTGAAATTTTTCAAACTTCTCATGTTTACATTGAATTATTTCAATTCATTTTTTGCGCAAGCACAATTTCAGTAGCTATGAATAAGCTTATACAATTTATTATATTATTAATTAATTGATTAATATTCCTATAATATTTAATGGCAATTGTAATTATATTTCATCTGGAATATTACAAACTTGTCACGTTCACAATAAATTATTTCAATTCATTTTTCGTGCTAGCACATATCTAGTAGCTATGAATAATCTTATACAATTTATTATATTATCAATTAATTATTTAATCAATAACTCAATTATATTAATCCTTACACAAAATTTTCGATGTGTTCTTATACTGAAAATATTTATTACTATTCAAGGTATAACCTGAGGTGGTTGAAGGTGGTCGGAGGTGGACGAGGAGGAGGACGAGGAGGGCGAGGATTTGTGCTGGGTGAGTAAAACACTTTTATAATATTTGATGGCAATTGTAATTATATTTCATCTGAAATATTACAAACTTGTCACGTTTACAGTAAATTATTTCAATTCATTTTTCGTGCAAGCACATAATCAGTAGCTATGAATAATCTTATACAATTTATTATATTATTGATTAATTAATTCATATTCTTATAATATTTGATGGCAATTGTAATTATATTTCATCTGAAATATTACAAACTTGTCACGTTTACATTAAATTATTTCAATTCATTTTTCGTGCAAGCACATATTCAGTAGCTATGAATAATCTTATACAATTTATTATATTATTAATTAATTAATTAATCTTCTTATAATATTTGATGGCAATTGTAATTATATTTCATCTGAAATATTACAAACTTGTCACGTTTACAGTAAATTATTTCAATTCATTTTTCGTGCAAGCACATAATCAGTAGCTATGAATAATCTTATACAATTTATTATATTATTGATTAATTAATTCATATTCTTATAATATTTGATGGCAATTGTAATTATATTTCATCTGAAATATTACAAACTTGTCACGTTTACAATAAATTATTTCAATTCATTTTTCGTGCAAGCACATATTCAGTAGCTATGAATAATCTTATACAATTTATTATATTATTGATTAATTAATTCATATTCTTATAATATTTGATGGCAATTGTAATTATATTTCATCTGAAATATTACAAACTTGTCACGTTTACAATAAATTATTTCAATTCATTTTTCGTGCAAGCACATATTCAGTAGCTATGAATAATCTTATACAATTTATTACATTATTAATCAATTGATTAATTACATTAATCCTTACACAATATTTTTGATATGTTCCCATACTAAAAATATTCATTACTATTCCAGGTATTACCCCAGGTGGTCGGAGCCGGACGAGGAGGAGGACCAGGTGGACGAGGAGGAGGACGAGGTGGACGAGGAGCAGGCGGGGTGGGTCGTGGGAGAGGACCTCTCCTCTCCTCAGAGGAGGGGAGGGGGAGGGGCAGGGAAGGGGGAGAGGTGGGCGGGGAGGGGGAAGGGACGGGAAGGGACGGGAAGGGACGGGAGGGGAAGGGAGGGGAAGGGAAGGGAAGGGAAGGGAAGGGATGGGAAGGGAAGGGAAGGGATGGGGCGGGGTGGGGGAGGGGGAGGTGGGGGGGGGGGAGGGCGGGAGGGCGGGAGGGAGGGAGGGAGGGCGGGCGGGCGTGTAGGGGGGCGGTACTGCTCTATTAACTCTAACGGGCTTGCATCGACATCCGTCCTCCACTCTCTCCCTCCCGCCCACCCTCCCGCCCGCCCGCCCGCCCTCCCTCTCTCCCTCCCTCCCTCCCTCCCTCCCTCCCTCCCACCCTCCCGCCCTCTCCCTCCCCCTCCCCCTCCCCGCTCCCCCTCCCCCACCCCGCCCCATCCCTTCCCTTTCCCTCCCGTCCCTTCCCCCTCCCCGCCCACCTCGCCCTTCCCTGCCCCTCCCCCTCCCCTCGTCTGAGGAGAGGAGAGGTCCTCTCCCACGACCCACCCCGCCTGCTCCTCGTCCACCTCGTCCTCCTCCTCGTCCACCTCGTCCTCCTCCTCGTCCACCTGGTCCTCCTCCTTGTCCGGCTCCGACCACCTGGGGTAATACCTGGAATAGTAATGAATATTTTTAGTATAGGAACGTATCAAAAATATTGTGTAAGGATTAATGTAATTAATCAATTCATTAATAATGTAATAAATTGTATAAGATTATTCATAGCTACTGAATATGTGCTTGCACGAAAAATGAATTGAAATAATTTAATGTAAACGTGACAAGTTTGTAATATTTCAGATGAAATATAATTACAATTGCCATCAAATATTATAAAAGTGTTTTACTCACCCAGCACAAATCCTCGCCCTCCTCGTCCTCCTCCTCGTCCACCTCCGACCACCTTCAACCACCTCAGGTTATACCTTGAATAGTAATAAATATTTTCAGTATAAGAACACATCGAAAATTTTGTGTAAGGATTAATATAATTGAGTTATTGATTAAATAATTAATTGATAATATAATAAATTGTATAAGATTATTCATAGCTACTAGATATGTGCTAGCACGAAAAATGAATTGAAATAATTTATTGTGAACGTGACAAGTTTGTAATATTCCAGATGAAATATAATTACAATTGCCATTAAATATTATAGGAATATTAATCAATTAATTAATAATATAATAAATTGTATAAGCTTATTCATAGCTACTGAAATTGTGCTTGCGCAAAAAATGAATTGAAATAATTCAATGTAAACATGAGAAGTTTGAAAAATTTCAGATAAAATATAATTACAATTGCCATGAAATATTATAAAAGTGTTTTACTCACCGAGCACAAATCCTCGTCCCCCTCCTCCTGAATCACCGAGATTACCCGCAACCACCCCTAACTACCTCCAACGAAAACCGCCAACCACCTCGAGTTATACCTCGAATACTAATAAATATTTTCAGCGTGAGAACAAATCAAAAATAATGTGTAAGGTTTGATATAATTTTCTTAACGACATATTTTACCAAAAAGATTATGAGAAGATTGTAAAGTTGTAGAAATTTTATTAGCGCACCGACAGCTACTGAATTTGGGCGTGCGCGAAAGACGAATTGAAATAATTTATTGTAAACGTGAACCAGGAACCACGGAGCGCTTATCCTGGAAGTCGAGAAATTTTATTAGCGCACCGACAGCTACTGAATTTCAGCTTGCGCGAAAAACGAATTGAAATAATTTATTGTAAACATGAACCAGGAACCACGGAGCGCTTATCCAGGAAGTCGAGAAATTTTATTAGCGCACCGACAGCTACTGAATTTCAGCTTGCGCGAAAAACGAATTGAAATAATTTATTGTAAACGTGAACCAGGAACCACGGAGCGCTTATCCTGGAAGTCGAGAAATTTTATTAGCGCACCGACAGCTACTGAATTTCAGCTTGCGCGAAAAACGAATTGAAATAATTTATTGTAAACGTGAACCAGGAACCACGGAGCGCTCATCCTGGAAGTCGAGAAATTTTATTAGCGCACCGACAGCTACTGAATTTCAGCTTGCGCGAAAAACGAATTGAAATAATTTATTGTAAACATGAACCAGGAACCACGGAGCGCTTATCCTGGAAGTCGAGAAATTTTATTAGCGCACCGACAGCTACTGAATTTCAGCTTGCGCGAAAAACGAATTGAAATAATTTATTGTAAACGTGAACCAGGAACCACGGAGCGCTTATCCTGGAAGTCGAGAAATTTTATTAGCGGACTGACAGCTACTGAATTTCAGCTTGCGCGAAAAACGAATTGAAATAATTTATTGTAAACGTGAACCAGGAACCACGGAGCGCTCATCCTGGAAGTCGAGAAATTTTATTAGCGCACCGACAGCTACTGAATTTGGGCGTGCGCGAAAAACGAATTGAAATAATTTATTGCAAACATGAACCAGGAACCACGGAGCGCTTATCCTGGAAGTCAAGAAATTTTATTAGCGGACTGACAGCTACTGAATTTCAGCTTGCGCGAAAAACGAATTGAAATAATTCATTGTAAACGTGAACCAGGAACCACGGAGCGCTTATCCTGGAAGTCGAGAAATTTTATTAGCGCACCGACAGCTACTGAATTTCAGCTTGCGCGAAAAACGAATTGAAATAATTTATTGTAAACGTGAACCAGGAACCACGGAGCGCTTATCCTGGAAGTCGAGAAATTTTATTAGCGGACTGACAGCTACTGAATTTCAGCTTGCGCGAAAAACGAATTGAAATAATTTATTGTAAACGTGAACCAGGAACCACGGAGCGCTCATCCTGGAAGTCGAGAAATTTTATTAGCGGACTGACAGCTACTGAATTTCAGCTTGCGTGAAAAACGAATTGAAATAATTTATTGTAAACATGAACCAGGAACCACGGAGCGCTTATCCTGGAAGTCGAGTTTCACCGCGTAGCGGACCCGAAGCGCGGGATCCGGGAGGTTGAGAACCCGGTACTCGAAGTTTGCGGAGCGCGACTATCAACCGTCCGCTCTACTGCGCGGTTGTCACCAGACTGAGGAACTCGGCTAGCCGATTTTAGATTGGTGACGTCACTTTCCGAACATCCGAAAATTCAAACTTTGGTTTCGAACTGTAATACTAGGTATGATGATGTATGATGTATGATGTATGATGTATGATGTACGATGTATGATGTATGATGTATGATGATATGATATGATGTATAATGATTCTAGTGTTCACATTTCATACAAGAAATACACACCTTATCTGTCCTGCCGATTCCAGACTCAAGCGGCCAGGCCCTTCGATGGTCAGCCGTTGACTGAAGATATATCCTTTACTTAACGGGTCAGCCGATAACGCTGCCGTTCTGCGACAGTTGGATGATGAAAAATTTTGCTCGTATCTTTCAAATGTGTGTTAAAATACACTCGAAGTGTTAAGAAGCTTCGTTCTTTCTCTTCCTATCACCTTTTTAGGTCTTTAAATCATTACGCAGCGTTAAATACTATCTCATATACGAAGCATCCATTTCATCTCGTTCAAAATTAGCGCATCCGTGATGTATTACAGTTACTCTGAATTTTTTTCCATCCGAATACTTTTCGAAAAACAATTTTGCTTCTCTACCCAACGTAGATACTTCACTCTCGACTAGCTAGAACAGCGTTTTGGTTATATGCCTACGAAAATTCAAGATCGAGAGAGCAAATGAAATGTTGTTGAAATAATTAGGAATACTAATGTTATGGAATACATCGAGCGCGCGTCGAATAGAATCCCATTTCGAAGTGAATAATTCTTCTCTTTTCATATAATAGCTAATCTAGTAATATAGGTAAATAGGATGGTTGGAGGTGTTCGGAAATGGAAGGACATTTCAAAAGTTAAGGCTGAAACCCACTGCACCGCGGCGGACCGCGGCGCAGTTACCGTGAGATGCGCCCACTATAGTCGCGTGACCACCCGCCGATACTGTTTCTACGAAAAAGAGATATTTATCAATTATCTGATGACCACGATTTGTCTCAGTCGTCATGGGCACACAATAAATAATCATGCATATTTGCCACTACTTTTTGATTACTCATTATGGATAGCTCAGATGAAGAAGTGTTTAACACGAAAAAAAATTACTAACAATTGTCCATCATAAATTCGATAAAAAGGAAAAAAGGATTAAAAATCAACCGACAATGCTCATCTTTCGCCAGAATTTTTGTTTCTACCTAAACTATTTCGGGTGTGGCTCGTTGGAAAATCGTAAATTTTTTTATTTTGAAACACCCTATTATACATATAATATATGTATAGTAAAAATGAAATAAATTTTAGCTCAAAATATACTCTCTCATTTCTTATGCATAAAAATTAATTTCCACTTGGACTAAGCAACTCGGAGAAATTGCAGCGAAAAATCACTCCTGGTATTAGGAGAACATCTGAGCCGAGGAGCTCGATCAAAGGCACGCCTTATTCCTGAAAGCCCGTGTCGCATACGTATAAGCGTGGTTGCCTATGATTAGGCGCTTCCACTTGAACTGAGCAACACGGAGAAATTGCAGCGAAAAATTACTCCTGGTATTAGGAGAACATCTGAGCCGAGGAGCTTGATCAAAGGCACGCCTTATTCCTGAAAGCCCGTGTCGCATACGTATAAGCGTGGTTGCCTATGATTAGGCGCTACCACTTAGCTAAGCAACTCGGAGAAATTGCAGCGAAAAATTACTCCTGGTATTAGGAGAACATCTCAGCCGAGGAGCTTGATCAAAGGCACGCCTTATTCCTGAAAGCCCGTGTCGCATACGTATAAACGTGGTTGCCAATGATTAGGCGCTACCACTTGGACTAAGCAACTCGGAGAAATTGCAGCCAAAAATTACTCCTGGTATCAGGAGAACATCTGAGCCGAGGAGCTTGATCGAAGGCGCGCCTTATGCTTGAAAGCCCGTGTCACATACGTACCGTTCTGGTTGCCTATGATTAGGCGCTCCCACTTGGTTCAATTAGATCGGAGAAATAGCAGCGAAAAATTACTCCTGGTATTAGGAGAACATCTGAGCCGAGGAGCCTGATCGAAGGCACGCCTTACGCCTGATGGCCGTGTCGCGTACATGTAAGTTTGGTTGCCTATAATTAGGCGCTTCCCTTTAGACTAAGCAAATACACTAGAAGGCTATTATTTTCCTTTTTTATTTTCATCATTATTCTTATGATTGTATAATACATAGAGATCTAAGGATCATTGAGCTATAACATAATATATAATACATAAACTTTAAAATCAAGACCTTTTTCTCAACTTATGTACCTCCAAACTATACATTATGCATAATAATTAATACATTCGTTAGCATATATGTAGATATATAGTAAGAACATAACTTTACACATTTTCGTCTTTATGACTCTTTCTGTATGTTATTGCTTTTCGAAGATTCCCGTTCCATATAATAGCAACCGATGCTTGTTATAATAGTAAAGTTGATAATAATTTGAACAGAATGGATATTATGCCAAGAAGAAAAAGAACAAATATATGATTTCTGTTTTGAAAAATCATCTGCAGAATTCTATACACAGTGGAAAACCAACAATTGATGAAATATAAAAACCCCAGATTAAATGCATGACGCGTATTTTTTCAACAACCAAACTGCCGGCAAGAGCATCTGCACAAAAACCAGTCTTTTTTAAATATAATTAACCTACTATAAATAAATAAACTAAACCTACCTTCCGAAGGCAATTCCGCTGATTCGCAAGTGTGAGCTGTGAGGAAAGGAATGGGGTTTCAGTTTTGACGCAGTCACAGATTCCTCGTCGTGATGATTCCCTTACTTCGTCTTCGACGATACTCTATAGAAAAGTATTCATAAAACAATGTTCGATTTCAAATGGCTTTCCGAAAGGGTATTATTAGATAAATAAAAATAGTCTGTGTGACTTAAAAAAAATGGACAGTGTGACAATCATTGTAGCAGTTACAAGTATTACAGACTATTCTATAAGGTATGTGATAGAATTTGATTGTACTACGTTTGCCGCGTTCTTTACGTGGTGTAAAATCATCGAGGAAAAATGACACGATGATACAGAAATAATAAAATACAAATTCTACGCAATTGCTATAATAGTTAAAGACCATCAATGATGCTTTATAATGGAAATGATGCCACTTGCAGCGTGGTTCACCTCCGTTCCAGAGTTAGTAGGTACAATACACCATGAAATCCAACAATTTAACGGTCTTACACAGAGGTTTCCAAGTCTGGCAAGACCAAATTATTTCAATTCTTAGGATACTTTCTTAGTCGATGACGAATGTCTCTTCTTTGATGAAAAACTCGATCGATTCCTCCTCAACATTCTTCGTATCTGAGTCCAGCTCATCCGTGTCGATATCTAGAAGGAAAAACACGAAATTAATACGTCATTCAATATAGGAAAATACTAGCAGATCAATATAAATTATTTTCCATCTTTACTTTTGACTACGGTAATACATACTGTTGCGTAGTTCAAGGCGACGCTTCTTTTGGCTGTTCCATTCTTCGATACGTTTTGATCGATATTCTTCGAATTCTTTCATCAGTGTACAACGCTTTTCGATCAATTCCTGGAAAAAGAAAGGTAGAAATCATTTCAAGGATATGGGTAGTTTTTAAATGTCACAATAGAAAAAAAGAACTATACGAATAAATGTAAAGTCACTATTTGATCACAAATATTCCGTATCGGAATAGGAAAATATTACCTTCGAGGCGCGAGTTAGTCTCATGCGATCTTTGCTTTCGAATTGTGCCGAATACTTCTTCAGATTTTTTTGAATTTCCTTGATTTGCTTGGCGGTCAAAAGCGTCGCTGGCCTTGGACGCCATAGAAGCTGATTGAACGCAGTCAAATTAACTCTCTTCAAAATACGACCTTGGAACGACCAAATCCAATATCCGTTGTCGACGCTTGTCTTCCAGCTCGACACTCCAGTCACAACGTATCTAAAAGCAGCCGTATTTCATTTTTGATTGGGGTCATTTAGTCACGTCCTTTTAGTTCTATGCTTCATTTCTAAGCTTACTTTAAAACTAAATTTTGCCAAAGTAAAGAGATTGAAGTAAACTTCACAATCAGTAAAAGATCTTTGATTTAACAGTGATACGAATAATAATAATAATAAGAATTCTACTAAATAACATGTAACGAAAACGAAGCCCGCATTAAATACATAACGAGAGAATAAATAAAAAGAATGATAAAGAATAAACGAAGCTAAATACCGTCCGGTAGGATCCCACTCAACGTCAGAGGTCTGGTAGTGATCAGTGGTGTTCATTATAGTAAAATCGTTGGTATCAATAAACTCCAAGGCACCAGCCATGGTGGTAAGACCAGCAAGTACAATGAACTGGCCAGCAGGAGACCAGAACAGGTGATTGCACGCCTTCTTCTCGAGTTTCTCTAAACAAGAGTTAGAAAAAATTAAAAACTTTGCCTTTTAATTCTAAGACATCAGTAAAAGTCATTACAAGACTGAAGAACACATGTTTGTTCTATGAACTGATATACATATCTTCAGAGATGTACAACACACTTTTTCGTCTTATTTAGTTGGATATAATTACTTTTCTGAAATATTGAAACTGGATTGAAAAGCTTACTGAGAAGATCAGGATGCAGTCCAGGGCGTACTCCATAGAAGCTGACGTTTACGCTGGGTATTTCACCGTGAATGATAGCGAATTTGCTACCCACTGGTTCCCAGGCGAATGCGTGAATCGGTTCCTTCATTTCAACGCTATCAACCGGTATCTGCTTCTCTCGCATGTGGAATATCTCAAAGTTGTACGACATTCCCTGAAAATAAATCAAATGGAGAAATTAAATACCGATGCTATACTATAATTTAGGCAACTGGGAGGAGTTGAACGAGCTTTTACTACTTGCGATACTTACAGTGTATTTTTGTTCAGTTTTTTCTTTCCTCTTCGCAAAACGATCCACCTTGACACAGAGGTAGTCACCACATTTTTGCCAGTGAATTTTACAGTCGGCGACATTGAATAGATTTTTGTTACGAATTTCGTTGCGGCTGTAACGGGAAAAAGAGAAACACTCATGAACTCCGCGAATCGGTATAGGAACAAAACATAAGTTCTTTGGTTGTTAACCAACAAATGGAAGCAGCATTTCAATTCTGACTATGAACTCTGTGCTGTACCTGGGAATTTCCAAAAGTGTGACTCTGGCTGGGACATCTTTATCTTCCGGCACCCAGTAGGCTAGAACATTATCAGTGGGCGACCAGCTGAAGTCTCTGATTCCTGGTATCTTGATGCTCTTTTTGTTGAGTAGTCGAAATGACTAAAAAATCGAATAAATGCAAATGCTTAAAAGCGAATAGACCATAGTTGAACATCCGCACGAAACAAAATTGACCATCTGATGAAAAAAAATCTAACATTGGTATGCAAAAGGATAAAAAAAAAAAAAAAAAATAGTAGAAAAAAAACTTACAGGAGTTTCGTAGATGTTGAGTACATCTTCGCCCATGCGAGCGAGATATTTGTCGTCGTGTGACCAGCGGAAAATGGGCCACACCGAGGACCCGTCAGGATTAAAATCCCGTTTTTCTTGACCGGAGAGAATATCCCAGACAACAAGCCGCTTCTGATCAACGCTGCTCTCAGCCCTGGGTGAATATGAGACAAGATAACGTTCGCAAGGTGAAAAGTCAACGCACTCAACTCCGCGTTGACCAAACTTTGCCGTCTGCTCGAACTTCGGACCACCCCACAACGCGACTCCTGGCTTGTGGAAAGTAGCTATGTACGTGCCCAATGGAGACCACTTGACGTATGTATCTGTCCATCGCTGAAAAGGTTTAGAAAAGGGGAATACACCATGTTTATTTCGACTTGCACATTAATCTAGTCAAACTGTGAAAAACTGTTACCGGTCGGTCTTCCAGCAGCGTCGGTTCAGGTGCAGAATTTTGCCATATCTGAACACAAACCGCCATTCCATTGCCAGAGAGAACGCAGAATTGGTCGTACGCATCAGGATCAAGGAGATAGTAGTGAAGGTCACCACTCGATGTATACGGCTGGGGCTTTGGCGGTTCCCACTCATCCGGTGTATCCTCAAACTTTTTGAAATCCGTGAACAAATTCACCTTAAATGTGTGCATCTTGTCGAGCTTGTAATTGTTTGTCGACTTGACAGCAGCTAATGCGTTCACCGGACTTTTGTATTCCAAGAATATGTACCTGTGATACCAGTGTTAATTAACAAAACAACCAAAGTAGTGAAAAATTGAAGCTTCGTACTAATAATTACAAAACAAGTGACAAGTTGTTTCTGTTTTTCTGCTAGGTTAGCATTGTTGAATTAAAATTTATGGTCTTATGATCTTTACCCTTTGGTCAAGCCATCTTCGTTCTTGGGATACCACTGGTTGACAATGTCTCCAAACTTTTCAAACAGCTTGCTGATCACCATTTGGAGTTTTTCTAAACGCTCGGGTCCAACTTGCGGAACACCGTCGACGACAATGACAGCTTCAACCCCATCGGTCTCAGACGGTTTCTGCCTAATGAGCTCGCCAAGTAGTTCTAGGAAAAGGAATAAAAGATTAATAGAAATATAGCAGACCCGATTTAGAATTAAAAGGCGAATCGGAGATTGGTGTCGAGTAATATTCAGAGACTGTTATGAATGCAAAATGGTATCTTGAATGGGTGCCAATACAAAATTTGGAAGGTTAATTGACGCTCAAGTACAGAGTTGAACCGTGTCACGTATAAAGGAAAAATATCACGCCAAAGTTCGGAGGTTAAAATGCTAAAACCGGCGAATAAATTGAAAAAGCTATTGAGACTGTACGGAAGATTGTCGAGATCCCGAGACGGGATGGTTAGATTTAGGAGACGGTGTGCATATGTGATAACTTTCGTGCCACGCCATGCTACCTATGCCATGCCGTGACCGAGCCCCGAGGGGTGATAGGGATGACACGAGTGACGCGCATGTGAAATGTAAGAGTAGAAATACCTTCGTCGGTTACATCGTCGACGAATCCCTCGGGATCGCTGAAGTTTGGCTCGTTATCCCCGTTGATATTCTCATCGTCGTTTTTACCTGGATCATCGTTATGCGGCGTTTTATCCGCCTCCCGTTTCTTTGCCATCTTGGAAACCTCTTACTAAAGCAAACTGAAGCGTCTGAAAGTGGCCGCAGAAGACGTATATCAACGCTTCCGTCTGACTGATTCGATCTATCGCAACTCAACTGCGCACATGCGATATATCGAATGAAGCGATTCAACTCGATGCTTTTGCTAACACCTTCGAGTCGTCTGCTTTATCCACCCAATAGAATCAACCAGCCTGTAGATAGGCAATTTCTATTACATTTTGTGATCCACATCAACGTTGATATTTAACATAATTTTCTGTCTTATCAGTTACAATGCTAAAGCGGAGTTTATTTGACTTTCTGTACATTCGTCACAAAAAATTCTACTTTGAAATAATTCATTGAATTTATTACATCGCCGGAAAATTTACCCTTAATTCATTCAATTAAGTAGTATGTTTTCTTTATTTTTCATTGCACGGGGAAACGTTTTAATTGTACACTCAATTTTTATGGATTTCAAGCATTGTGAATAGTGTGAATAGTCAATTGAAATAAGGATAGAAATAGGAACGGATCTGTCGAATTATTGTGAAAAAAGGCAGAAAATCATTTCACAGTTGTAAATGCGACAATTTAATACATATAACACATTCTAACGAAGAAGTTAAACTAGAGGACCTTGTATTATCGGAAAATGTGTCTTCGGACTATGGAATTTTGAATACATCACTTTAGCGACTGCACGTGATTGGTGATGTGAAAAGTGTCAAGTGTGAGAGTATATTATCTATACATAAAAAACGTAATTGTTCAGTGTATCGCATTCCAACAGTTGCCGAAAACATTTCCGTACAATAGCTAACTAATTTCATTTACAAATATTTCTACATTTATTACACAGTTCAAAATATTCTCTACACTGTCTGCCCATGTTTTTTAAACCTATTCGCAGTAAAATATACACCGTGAAAGAATCGTTTCTTCTTTTGATTGCCTCAACTTTTTTAACTTGTCAAGTTATGTACCGAAAATCGAATCATTGTCGTGATAAGAATGAAATAATTTTTATTTCGTATTGATACAGACGGGGAGTAGAAGATATGAATCTACTCGGTAAACATTTGAGAAATAATTTTCCAGAATTATTCCCAGCCAATTACAAAGTAGCGCCAAGGAGATTCTTAAATATTTCGTAGAGTTGTTCGAAAAAAAAAGATTGGTTAGTTTGTTACTTCAGTTCCGTTCGTTGAGCGGCAGCCGATTGAGTTCCAGCGTAAAGGCGACGATGTCGGGATTCTTGGACGAAGTAGATATACCCAGAAAAGAACTTTCAATCAACGATACATTGTTTGCGATTAGTTTGCTGATCCACTAATAAATCTGAAAACAACGATACTTTTCAACCCCAAACAGTTTTCAACGTGTTTGCGGTTCAACGGAAATGTTTGGCTCATGAACATAAAACTTGGACTTAGAAGAACCAGAAACAATTAACTGCATATCTGATGTTAATGACAGTGAAACTTTCGTAATTCCAGGTGTATCAACGATGTCCAAGAGAAGAGTCGTGGCTAACAATCATAACAATCAGGAACATCTTGTAGAAGTGTCAAAATACATCCATGGTCCAGAGTTACCAAGTGTAAGTGAACGGCATGGACTCGAGGACAATGTTGACATGGATATGTCGCGGGTTAAAAAAGGAGTATTTGGTTGCCTGGTACAAACGGGGGTACAGTCACAAAGTCAATATTCATTTGGGATGCTCTCCTCTGCGGGACATGATCCATAATTTCCAGTGAGTCAAAGTGGAAGTCCAAGTGGTCGATCTTCCAAGTTTTCGCCAAACATCTGTAAAAATTTATTTAAGGGTGAAATAATTGTATACCTATTAAACGTGTCTGCATCGAAACTTTACAGAAAAATCGAAAAGGATAGTTCCGATAAAATAAATAGAATTTTATGAACTACATTATTTGTCTGAGTCTGTAATCAAAAATTTTCAAATCCGCGAAAATCTATCTTACAGAATTTCAAAATTCAGAAGGCTAGAATGCAGATAACTCAAAATATAGTCTACATTCGAAAACAGATTTTTGCGAATTTGAAAATTCGCTATTGCAAGCCTTCTATTTTCTAATCTTTGTAAATTTTCATTTTTACCTTATGAAATTGTTATTTGCATACGCAACAATAGAGCAAAAACTGGCAATAAAAAAAAATCTTAGGAAAGGAGTTTCTTCAGTTCCAGTGTTCAGTTAGATTAATTCTAAACTCTGATAATGTTTTCTAAAATCTAAGAGTAAAAAAGTAAAAGTGACAAAATCCAAAAGAATATGACTAAAAACGATCTCATAGGCAAAAAAATAACTAAAAGTTGATATAGTGACGCAATAGCAGCCCAGTTAAGTTCCAGTATGACCTGTTAATACGTGCAGAAAGACATTACAAATTGCATTTCCATAAGGCAGTTAAATGTTTGGTACTTTGTAAATAGCACACATATGCTACTTGTGTCATATGATTACCGGGTTTTGAGTTTAAATCGAATCAACTCGGGTGTATTTAATTCATGAATAAATATTTGAGTTGAAAAATAAACGCACTGAAAATAGATAGAATTTAAAACTGTCCGTTCAAGACAAAATTTTTAGAGTCTATAGTGACAACGATCGGTTGCGCGGAAGGATCTCTCACAGTATGAGAAAAATTTTCGTGACAAATATTTCAGCGCGGTTTAACGATTTTTTAATTTTTTCATATTCTTCTAAGCATTTTCTTTTCTGACACACTTCAAGTCTATCCGCGATCAAATGCTACAAGTAAAAAAATCGTTTCTTATTCTAATCGCCACGATGCTATCAGCTAGTCACGTTTTAACTCTGAAAGCTGAGTATTGCTACGCTCACAATGATAATCCATACTTGAATATGGGCACGAAAACTGCTTACCACTTTATTCACGGCGGTGAAAGACCATACGAAACGATACCAAGTAAGTTACGTTACTTTATGTTACTCCATTATCCTGTATCCCGAACTAATGTTTAACGGTTCAAGAAAAATGAAATAATTGAATTACTTTTAAGACGTTTTGATACTTGAATCTAAAATGTGTCACGCGCGTAGTACGTTATCGAATAACATCGTGTTTGTTCCTACATATCTATCGATTGATCATGGCCTCGAATTATTTCACGCCGGCGAATTGCTTCACAAGTTCTTCATTGCCAACTGTGCAAACAGTAGGAACAACCTTGCTTCAGCAGAGTTTGTCAATCTTTGTGTTTGTATTATCAGCAATTTCAACAGATAAAACGCGTGTCTTATCCGATGCGCGAAATAGCATGAAGCCAGAAATTAATATCGTTCAAACTTATTCACAGACTGCAAGCCGATACAGATATGGATGATGATAAGACACGGAACGAGATATCCGGGAACAAGAGAAATTCGCGGGATGAGGTCACTTCCGAAATTACGAAATCAGATTATTTACAATCACGAAGTACGAGGAAGTAAGTTCTGAAAGATATATCGGGGAAATAATACTTTTCGGTTATCTCGCGGACAAAAGAATCGAGAACGATGAATATTAATCAATGTTGAAAATAATCCGAGATCAACTTTTTCATTCCCGTCTCAACCTCAACGATGTTGAAATTTTTTTTTTTTTTACCTGAAACGCAGGACCAAAGTGGCATATTATTCCCGCTTAACGCATTTGCGGGAAACATGAGGCCATTATTCCCTTGTTACATAATGTACTATTTATAGTCAATGTTATAGCGGGCCGTTTGTGCGCTGACGATTTGGTCAATCTGAAGCGTTGGCGACTAAGTAAATTTATTACATACGAAAACTCCGACCAACTAAACAGACAGGGGATCGAAGATATGAATCTACTCGGCAAACGTATCAGGAATAATTTTCCGGAATTATTTCCACCTGCGGTGACTGAGGTCAAGGCGAGAAATTACAAGGTACGAATGAACGCAGGAATTGAAATACCTTGCGGTGTAGCTTCGGAGGAGAAAGAAGTTGAAGTGAAAAAAAAAAAAAAATGTGGATACTTGATTACCATTTTATTACATTGCTATTTTTATTTTTAGTTCCGTATGGCGCGAGGAGGACGAATGAGTTCGAGCCTGACGGCATTTAGAGATGGACTCTTGAACGGAGTTTACGTTCCAAAAGATGAACTTCCAGCCAACAGCACATTGTGGGTGGTTCGTTTTTGATACTTCGATTAAAAGTTTGGTCGTATTTATGGTATTTATTCGAAAAATCTGGTTTGACGAAGAACCGAGGTTTTTACGTCACAAGTATAACACTCAAGCAGCAAATCCTTTGTACCTGATACGCAAAGGACGCTTTTCTTTTACGTCAATTTTTGGACGCAACTCGACGCTAAGTGATTTCATTGGTCGGATCTAACGGATTAGGCTAACAATACCACTTGGTGTCGTATTGAGTCAGAAAATTCAGAAGAAAACTTGACGAAATGTGGGTTTTGATGAATTTCAGGCATATTCGCGGTGTCCAAAGTGGGAAACGGACGTGGCAAACGATCCAGTGCATCTCAGAGAAGTGACGAACTTCGTCAATGGTCCGGAGTACCAGAATCTGATAACAAGTGTTAGTAAACGACTCGGGTTCCACCGCAATATTAGCGCAGGTATGTCCGCGCATGAAAGAATCGCAAAATAAGATTAGGTGGCAAATTAGTAACCGTGCAATCAGCAAGGGAAAGAAATGAAGGTCAACGAGAATGAAAATTCAGGATATTGGATAATGAAAAAAATTACTATAAATTTGAAATAGTAAATATGTAATTACCAGATACGGTTCGACAAATGTGGCAAATGTGCAGTTACGACCAGGCGTTGAGGGTTACAAAGTTGTCACCTTGGTGCGCTGTTTTTAACGACGAGGAAATGAGGGTCTTCGAATACAGGGACGCCTTGATCGACTACTACAAGCGAGGAAACGCTCACGAATACAACGTCCGATTGGGCTGCCCGCCTCTGCGAGACATGGTCGATAGTTTCCGGTGAGTCTCGGTTGACGTCCAAGTTTCTGCCCGATGGCTGGAAAATAGTAGAAAAATTCAAAATGTAGCGTCGTGGTAAATCTGTCGATGAAAATTTCACAGAAAAATCGAGGGCAACGACGATAGCTACTCGATGGAGCCGAGAGGTGTTTTCAACGTCGGCAGATCGAGAAGCTACCATTTGTTCATGGCTGCTTTAGGCATCGCCAATGATTCCTCGCCTCTACTAGCGAGCGATTTCAAACTTAGGAAAAAATACCTCTGGAACACGACCGAAATTGGATCGTTTGGCGCCAATATCGCGGCCGTATTTTACAAGTGAGTTGAAACGGTCAAGACTCCTTGAATATCACCTGTTTCGGTACTTTTGCCAGGACTCGTCGTACTTCAAGAATGCTTCGAAGGGAAAACGACGATGTTGCTTCAAAGATTCCACCTGCTCTCCGCTTTCTCATACAACGCCGATTATATGTATATTTTCCAGATGCAACGACTCGGCATCGCCTAACAAAGTCAAGTTCTACCAGACTGAAAAACCCGTCGACTACCCGGGATGCGCGGACGGTTTGTGCGACTGGGAGTACTTGAAGAGTAAATTTCGAAAGCAGCTGTCGAGATGTGACGATGTCGACTTTTGTGGTACAATTGTCGCCGAACCGCTGATTGAGACTTTGCCGCCGTCGGAAAAGTTCGTGCTCGTATTCTGTGTCCTGATTCTCCTCTTCCTCAACGCACCGCGTCTGGCAAGGATATTAAGAAAAATTCCACCATGTTGTTACTACAGATGCAGAAGTCGTCCGATGGTGATATTAAATGTATAAAATTTGATCTGTAAGGCCAATTTTTTCGTATTTACCTGATCGATCGAAAGGCGTAAACGACGAACTGAATTTCACATTTGAGTGAAATGTTTTCACACATTTGGTAGTTATTTACACGGGACGAAGTAGCGGATGGCGATGTTTTATACTTGTTTGCGTTGTAACCTGGTGAAGTTTCAGTACGTTCTTGACACGAAAGAAGGCGTTTAACGCAAGTGGCCAAAAGTCACGTTCGAATTCAATGACACATCGGTTGCAAGTGACATTGTCACAGCTTCCGAGTACAAAATTCGTCTTAGTTCATTGATGTGTTCTAATCCCATGATTAGAATCAATTAAGTTTACTCGAATTCGCAATAGACGAGAAAACATTTGAAACCATATATAAACGCGTTGAATATAATTACAATCAAAATAAGTCTGTCTGAAAAAGGAATTCTTACAGTGACAAAGTAAATCCATCATCAAAAAATATTTCATCGCGGATGAAATAGTGATATTATTTCAAGCTATCGCTTACGTGTTGGAAATTTTTCGATATTGTCTATCCGTAATCAAATGTTCCAAGCAAAAGTATTACAGCTGATTTTAATTACCTCGGTTCTATCAACCAGTCAACATTTCTCCCCGGAAACTGATCATTGTTATGCCCTGAATGAAAATCGGTACGTGAAAGTGGGCACAAAAACTGCCTACCACTTTATTCACGGTGGTGAAAGAGGATATAAAACGATACCAAGTAAGTTGCGTCAATATTTCATATTCTTCGCGGAAGCGAACTGAAGTTTTAATGCGACCGTAGATTCGCAACATTTGGACTCATAGTAAGAGTTATATTTTTTGGGGTTAAGAAAGAAACAAAAAAGCAACACCTCTCAAAATGAATTTGATTGGAGAATTGTTCTTCAGAACGCTGGAAAAACGAAATTTGACACAAAAATAAATCTATAATTCAACTTTTGCACATTTCGCGACTCTTAACCACTGAATTTTTGCATAATCCAAATTGATGAAGATGGTTCAAATTCCACTGAAAAATATTCCTCAAACGAAATTATTTCGCCCGAATGTGAAAAAAAAAAAAAATGTCGATGAGGTGACTATAGTTATGTATTATTAATATAATTTTGTGTGTCTGTATTGAGCGACCGCTGGATATTGATTTTATTTCCACCGTCGAAAATTCTAATTGTCTTTTATAGAATACATATAGAAATTCGTAATTTTCTATGGTAAAATACTACGATTTTCCACAATTTTCAACGAACGGCATTTTATCGTACTTTGGCATTTCATTTGGATTTTTCTGCGATATCGGAAGTTGGTTTACGTTACCCTTAACCAGTTGGCAGACCGCTTTCTTTGACATTTGTGTAAACATTGGAAAAAATAAAAAAAATAAAATAAGATAAAAATATAAAATGAAAACGTTTATTTCGTTCGTACCTCAAGACACGCGATACTTGGAAGTAAAATTTTATTGTAAACTTATGTACAGAATGCAAGCCTGTAATGATATGGATGATGATCAGGCACGGAACGCGATATCCTGTTCAGTCGGAAATCAATCAAATGAAATCTCTCTCGATGCTGCAAACTCAGATAATTTACAATCACGAAATACTACGATGTAAGTTCGAAGAGATATATATATATATATATATATATAAAACTTGATGGTTAACTTTATACAAAAAAAAAAAAAAAAAAATAAATAAAATAATAACTGACCAAGATGAAACAGTTATTCTTTCTTTTTTGTTTTTTTTTTACTCAATACAGCCGGTCATTTGTGCCCGGAGGATCTGCAGAATCTGAAGCGTTGGCGACTCAGCGAATTCATCACGTATGAAAATTCCGAACTAGTCAATGATCAGGGATTCAAGGACATGAATGAATTTGGCAAACGTATCGGTAATAATTTTCCAGCATTATTTCCACCCTCGGTAACTGAAATTAGTGAAAGAATTTACAAGGTAATGACAAACGAAGGAAAATAAATATTTTATAGGATCGATTTTTTGAAAAAATGTAACATAAATCGAAAAGAAAATCGATACGTGATCGACGTTTCGTTTCATTTTTATTCGCAATTCAGTTCCGTAGGGCAAGTGGAACACGAATGATTACCAGCCTGAAGGCATTTATGGGTGGACTTTTAGGCAGAGACGATATCCCGGAAGAACAACTTGAAGCCAACAGCAGGTTGTGGACGGTTAGTTTCCGAATCTCTGATGAATTGGTAGAAAGTTTTTTTTTTTTTTTTTCACCAACGGTGGTTCAAATCACACGATGCGTAAAGATTCACCGAAAGCAAATTTTTTATCTTCACCGAAGATCAGTTAGAATTTTTGCTCGGTATTCAGAACGTTAATTTGACCATCAACAGTTTTGAAGTGGAAAGCAAAACACACATAGAAAAAGTCCTTTGCAACTTACACGCAGTTAGATGTACACTTGACCTCGACTAGGCTGACGTTTATGAAATGAGAATTTTCCTAAATTTTAGGGTTATTCTCAGTGTCCGAGATGGGAAACGGAAGTGGCAAACAACCCGGAACATCTCACCGAGATAACAAAGTTTTCGAATGGTTCAGAGTATCGGAACATGATATCAAGCGTCAGTGCACGACTTGGATTTCCTCACGATATCAACAAAAGTAAGTGACCCTGTGTTTATACAAATGGCGAAATAATTGTTACATACTGATACGGAGAGTGCAGTTATAACAATTGAAAATGACAGAAATTCAGTGTGAACGATTGAAAAACTTGATGAAAATTTGGAAGTATAATCAATTTGATATAAATATTCAATTATCAGGAATTATTTACCACATGTGGACCATGTGCAGTTACGACATGGCGCTGAACGTCACCAAGTTGTCACCTTGGTGCGCCGTTTTTACCGACGAGGAAATGAGGGTCTTCGAATACAGGGACGCCTTGATCGACTACTACAAGCGAGGAAACGCTCACGAATACAACGTCCGATTGGGCTGCCCGCCTCTGCGAGACATGGTCGATAGTTTCCGGTGAGTCTCGGTTGACGTCCAAGTTTCTGCCCGATGGCTGGAAAATAGTAGAAAAATTCAAAATGTAGCGTCGTGGTAAATCTGTCGATGAAAATTTCACAGAAAAATCGAGGGCAACGACGATAGCTACTCGATGGAGCCGAGAGGTGTTTTCAACGTCGGCAGATCGAGAAGCTACCATTTGTTCATGGCTGCTTTAGGCATCGCCAATGATTCCTCGCCTCTACTGGCGAGCGATTTCAAACTTAGGAAAAAATACCTCTGGAACACGACCGAAATTGGATCGTTTGGCGCCAATATCGCGGCCGTATTTTACAAGTGAGTTGAAACGGTCAAGACTCCTTGAATATCACCTGTTTCGGCACTTTTGCCGGGACTCGTCGTACTTCAAGAATGCTTCGAAGGGAAAACGACGATGTTGCTTCAAAGATTCCACCTGCTCTCCGCTTTCTCATACAACGCCGATCATATGTATATTTTCCAGATGCAACGACTCGGCATCGCCTAACAAAGTCAAGTTCTACCAGACTGAAAAGCCTGTCGACTACCCGGGATGCGTGGACGGTTTGTGCGACTGGGAGTACTTGAAGAGTAAATTTCGAAAGCAGCTGTTGGAGTGCGACAACGTAGACTTCTGTTACAAAACTTCGACCGAACCATCACCGGTTAATTCGCTACCAGTGGCAAAGTTTGTGCTTATATCTTCTGTACTGATTCTCATAATTTTCCGAAAACGGCATATGGTAAGAATGTCCAAGAAATTTCTAGTTTCGTGCAATAGGTGCAGAAATACGAGCCTGATATAATGGTAAAGAAACAAAACCATGCCGTGTCAGCTAGGATAATTTTTAAGTATCATTGATAGATCGAAAGAAGAATAAGTAATAACACCGTAAGAAAATTATCATTAATCTTCCAAATTATAACTTTTGTAAGTAAATTTGGATAAATAAAATACAAAGCAAGTTCACGAGATAATGCAAAAAATCTTGCTCTCTGCATTACCCACAATATCGATCATGGATCCTCTGTCGATAAAACAGAGCTCAACCTTGACGTCGAATTACAATTAATGATTTTTTTACATCAATTCCTTATACCTCGCGTCATTGTTAGCGCTTACTATT
This sequence comes from Neodiprion pinetum, assembly GCF_021155775.2. NCBI lineage: Eukaryota > Metazoa > Arthropoda > Insecta > Hymenoptera > Diprionidae > Neodiprion > Neodiprion pinetum. The sequence goes on from NC_060238.1 coordinate 1,391,079, forward strand.
CAACTGTCATTACAATAACGATCATAAGTAATATTTTAGAATACAATAAAGAAGAGGAAGAAAAAAAATAATTCGAGGAAAAATCGTAGCGTATTATTCAAGTATTGATATAAAAGTGAACGAATCACGTGTGCGGTATATCACACAGGTGAAATGAAAGTTTATGCGGCACGATTCTCTTCAGTCAACGAGCCAATGAGTTGTTTCGCAACATAGCCGTACGACGCTATTACACATTTATACCATGTTGTGTGCGCTGCACACATCCATACGTCCATTATGCGCGTTAAACACGAGTCAAGACCCGAGCGCAGCAGCAGGATCGTTAAAAACAAGAATCAGCTCTAAACTTTAACGGTAGTTTAGCCTACTGCGGTTTGTCGCTTGCTGATCATTGGCATTCAAACAGACGCAAGCATTGTCTGCATCATTGGGTACAGGAAACGATAATAGAAAAATAAATCAACTAATCAACTAATCAACTGTAACTGAACACAGAGTGAGTTAAATGATGAATCAAAAAAATTTTCGTTTTTCATTTACATGTATGGATATATAGATATTGAAAAATACGTTTTGCATTCGTGATTTTCATTTTATTTTTCTCTTGTCGTTACATATTTAAAAGAATTAATGGAAAATATGAATGATAATGATAACGATCGTTTTCGCAACATCAATATTCAACCGCGAGTCATTTACACCGTCTATAATAATGATAATTAAAGGCATAAGCGTATTACGTATGGTTTAAGAAGACGCGTGAGATCATCATCTCGTCTTTGCTTCGACTATTTATACTGTATATTATGTACAACGTGGTGTTATGGAATAACATGCGTCTTTAATAGTTACAATGGTAAAAGGTAAAAAACAGGCAAAGAAAAAGAGAGAGATATTGCAAAAAAAAGAAAAAAAAGGGATGGAACAAAAAACCATTTCCTTAGTGATATAACTCCCATCATCATCATCATCATGGTTATCTACCTCCCCACTGCTACTACACTAGTTGTAACACTACTTGGTGAGGACACGATAATTGAGTACATGTAGGTAAGATTTTTACACCGTCGCATCACCATTGCGCTAGAGCCGCAAAGTAAGCGCATGAAACAAACTAGCAAGCAGGCAGACAGTCAGTCAGTCAGTCAGTCAGTCAGTCAGTCGGTTGGTCGTTGTATAACATTCGTATATAATTTATAGTTAAACGAGTCGCGGAGTGAGTAAAAATAATATAAAATTTTTCAAACGTGACGACTTTCCATTTATATTTATGTGCGTTTTGCAAGAAATTTGTTTATTAATCGCTTTTTTTCATATACTAAAATTTTTCAGACGGAGGGCAAAAATGTTGATTGGGTTGAAGGAACTGATCCTGATTTCTCTGACCTTCGGTCAGGCGATTTCAAGAAGTACGGATTACTGCTACGCTGAAAATGATCAGCCCTATTTGAAATTCGGGACAAAAACTGCCTACACCTTTATTCACGGTGCTAAAAGACCCGCCCAGAATATACCGGGTGAGTCAATCGAGAATCATATACTTCAAGTACAATAAAGAATCGTGAAAAAAATAAGATAAAACTTACATTCGCGATTTTTCTTGAGTACACTTACGCGCAACAATAATGACAATATTAACGGTTTCTTTGTATGCATATTTGTTTTTACATCTTCAATCTGTCTTTTTTATCTCGAAACTTCGTAAAATGAAACCGGGAATCGCCGGAGGGAAATTTTTCCACAAGCAACCCGTACAACCGCGACGTAAAACCGGTTGCGGGGGTTTCAGGCGTATTTAATTGGTGGATGGAAAATCAAATATACTGTTCATTCTTCAGTTTTCGTATTCGTATATCGAGATCGTTACTTTAGTATTCAGAGTACATTTTTTTTAAAAATCAAATATCGGTTCTTTGCGAAATCGGTTGATAATACGAATTGAAAATAAATGAATAAATAAATGAATAAAAAAGAATGAAATTTAAAGATAAAATTATTATTCATTCGCAGGTTGTAAACCGCTGCAAATATGGATGCTGACAAGGCCAGGGACCTTGTATCCTGATGCAGAGACGATATCGAAATTGAAAGCTCTGCCTAAACTACGGGATCAAATAACATACAATCACGATACTTTGGGGTGTAAGTTAACATGCAAATTTTTTGAACGATTAATTAACAGATCGAACAACGATCAGGCCTGAAAGAAATTCTGATCGATGTCTGTAACTGCCTTCACTTTATTCGACAGATGGCCACTTGTGCGATCTTGATTTAGAGAACCTGAGAATTTGGCGCATAGACTCGGCAATGACGATGGAAAAGGCTGAAAATCTTGTTCCGCAGGGAACGGAGGACTTAGTGTTGTTGGCTAGGAGACTGAAAACGCATTTGCCTGAACTATTTCCACCAACTGTGAGTGACGTCAGCGAGAGAAATTACAAGGTGAGAGTGAGTTTAGGCCATTTAATTGGATGGATTTCGGTTGCGAAAACTAGCTAACTTGACAAACTGTGTCAAGTTTTACCGCTAAACGTCTAAAATATGAATAATTTTGACAGGTTTGCGATGTTGCCGTCTCATAAAAATTTTATGACACGATTCTGCCCGAATCATTTGAATACTTTTCAGATTCCAATTTAACAATTTTAAGCGTCCGAGATAGAAACAGAATTTGCCTAAAGATCCTAAAGCAAATTTTTCGCGTTTTCAAATCGCAGCCGTTGCATTTGAGGTTGATAGTACGAGTCGAAGTTAGGTTAGAATTGATGTGCCGATTAGTCTTACCCATAATTTATCTGGCAGGCGATTTTCGGTGACCTGGAGAGCCTTTGAATATCGCGGATGCTTCACACGGGAATACAGACGGATATTTTTCACTTGCAACAGTTAATTTCATCACTTTAACGCACTTTATCGTAACAAAAAGAGTCCAAGAGTGACAAAACATTTGAAAACATTATTTGTAGAAGCCAAGCAACGTACTGCGTGAGCTCGTGAAGTTAGCCGCGGTTCGACGGCGCTGGTTTATGGTGGAAAGACGCGCGGTTTTTTTTTTACTGTTTAAACATAAAATTGAGAACAAACTTTTAAGGTTTAACGAAAATACATTCTGAAATCATTTCGCTAATGGCATGATTGATGTAGATTACAAAATTTATTGAATTTTCGAAGCTATCGATTTCCGAAAAATTTTCATGAGAATACGAAACGAAAATTTATAATGTATTTGCTCAATCCTCGAAGACGATATCATTCAATTTATTATTCAAATCCTACCCCATTGATTATTGACGAATTTTTATTCTCTGATGACTGATCTGTGACTCGAAGAGAAAATCTTGAATATTCTTAAGTTTTAACGAAAGTGAAATAAATTCGTACCTTCAATCCATAATCGCGGTTTTTTCTGTTTCAGTTCCGTTCAACGGCTGGAGAAAAGACGTCCAGTAGCCTGAAGGCATTTATGTCGGGACTCTTTGACCAATGGCAAATGCCCCCGACGGAGGCGCCGATGAACAATACTCAGTTCGCGGTTTGTCTCCAGTGCACGTTAATCCTGAGAAAAATGAATATGCATATTTGAGGTACGCTTGCGATTGATAATTGCATCGAATTTCAGTCTCACCTGACTTGTCCAGAGTGGAGAGACGAGGTTTCCAACAACCCCGAAGCCATGATCGAGGTGACCAGATTCAAGTCCAGCCCTGAGTACCAGAATCTCCTCACAAACGTCAGCCGTCGGCTTGGTTTCCGGAACAACATTACCGAAGGTGTTGTTTTTGCCTGAAAACAGGATAAATCGAACGCTTATCATTGCCGTTATAAAAGACAGCCAAAAGAATAACCAGAAGAATCGCAAAAATCATTGAGAAATAGGAGTATGAATGAATTACCAATGCAAAAATTGTCTCACCTTAGCTTCGCTGAATGCGATGTACGACATGTGCCGCTACGAGAAGGCTTGGACACTGGATGCGATCTCGGCATGGTGCGCAGTCTTCAGTTTGGAGGAGCTCAAGATCCTCGAATATAGGGACGACTTGACCGAGTACTACAAGTACGGGTATGGCAACAAGGTGAATCTCCGCATGGGTTGTTCGCTGCTGCAGGATATGTTCAGGCAATTCAAGTGAGTTCGGAGAGCTGCTCCCGGGGTCTTCAGAGTCGTTATTTCCACCCATGGTTAAAATTTTCAGGAAACTAGAGAGCGGCGACAACGCGAGCGAACCCAAAGGAGTGTTCAGCGTGGTGGAATTGGGAACTTTGGAGCTGTTTATTGCGGCGATGAGATTCGCAGAGGATTCCACGCCTCTGCTGGCGAGCAATTATCAGTCAATGAGTAAACGTCTGTGGAGAACGTCGGAGATCGGATCGTTCGCTGCGAATATACAGGCGGTATTTTACAGGTGAAATGAATTCCGTGTGTTCGAAATTTGAAACTTGGGACCTGGTCGTGTGACATTTCGGCTTCTGCAATGATTTTTCTTTCAGATGCGATGTTCCCGAGGATCCAAACAAAGTGATATTCTACATGGGAGAAAAGCCGGTACCTTACACGGGGTGCAAGGTCGGCCTCTGTGACTGGGACGACTTGAAAAGCAGATTTGCCAAAACTTTGTCCGATTGCGAGTCCAACTTCTGCAATGCAAACAGCGCCTTTTCGTCGCTAGTTGTGCCTACAGTGTTGCTCTGGCTCGGGTTGCCGGCGCTAGCTTTGTCCAGCCATTGATGGCTTCAGGATGATCATTTTTTTATTTAATCATCAGTATACTTTATTTTATTTATTAGGTTAAATTTCTATCGCTTTTACAAACTGATCATGAATAGATCTTGTAGGCTTGTTATTGTAGTACGTAAGTGACCAACTAATGTTCCGTCCCAATATCCGTCCACTTTTCAACGACAAATATGTTTTTCCATTATTTTACAACTGACGTCATTTGACAGATGTAGAACAAGTTTAGCAAGTTTAAAATCGGCAAGGTTTTTTATTTGTATTCGCTTTTTAGAGTATTTCATAACTGTTGTATAACACGATTATCAGTACTGTAAATAAACAATGACGAAGTAGAAATTCGAATGAGATTATAGCTGTAATACACTAGTGCCATGAAATACAAATAGTAAAATAAAATCTAACAAATCTACGGTACCGTTATCAAGTTCGAACCTTTCGCACATAATTTTATTTCGAGTTTATCAGTCCTGCGCTCGCAGCAAATTCTCGCAAACATAAAACACACGATATTATACAATAAAGACATATTGAAAGTAGATCGAGCAGCACTCTGACCTATGGAGCAGATACTGCGCTGAGGTTATCAAAAAAACGAGAATATTTTCAAATAGATTTCTTCACTCAGTGTTGCAAGACGTGTCACAAACACTCTCTGTGAGAAGGGATAGTTAAGCTGCGAATTCTGAACGACTGGGCGTGAAATAGAATAGAAAACTTTCAATTTGCCATTGACAATCGTTCAAAGAATAACATAGAGTTGTGAGGAAGTCGGGAAAAATGATAGAAGCTTGGACGACTTTAGTCGCCTCGGCGTTAGTCGCCCTGACTATAATCTACTACTATGGTTTCCGCGGTTTGGATTACTTCAAGAATAGAGGGATTCCGTATCTACCGCCGATACCTTTGCTGGGTAATATGGCACAAGTTTTCTTCGGCAGGAAGAGTCTCACGGATACAATTTTGCACGCCTACAATTACAATCGCGATGCAAAGTACGTAGGATTCTTCGACTTCGCAAGCCCTGTCGTCCTCCTCAGAGATCCAGAGCTCATCAGGTTGATCGCAATAAAGAACTTTGAGAATTTTCCGGATCACAAAATGTTCGCCCAAGAAGTACCCGATTCGTTCTTCAAGGAGAGCCTCTTCGGGCTGCAAGGCGAGCGTTGGAAAGATACGAGGACGCTGTTGAGCCCCTCCTTTACATCAAGTAAAATGAAAACTATATTCAAACTGGTGAAGGAATGCACAGTAAATTTGGTAAGGCACTTGAAAACGCGGGGTGACGATTCGAACGTCTTCGACATGAGGAACATTCTGGCAAGGTACACGAACGACGTGATACTAACATCAGCGTTTGGCATAAGCATGGATTCGCTCGCAGAGCCAGAAAACGAGTTTTACTTAATGGGTGGAAAAGCGTCAAACTTTGATGGCATAAGGTCGACAAAATTATTCGTGCTTCGGATGTTTCCACGCTTAGCAAAACTCTTCAAAGTAAGACTGTTCGACGACAAGATAGTCGGTTTCTACAACGACGTAATCAAAACGTCGGTCACGACAAGGGACGCAAGAGGAATTTACCGCCCTGACATGCTCCAGCTGATGATGCAGGCGAGGAATAAAGACGACAGTCTCAAATTGACGGTCAAAGAGATGACGGCTCACGCCTTCTTATTCTACTTAGGCGGGTTCGACACGGTTTCCGTGCTAATGACTTTCGCCGTCCACGAGATCACCGTGAATCCGGACGTGCAGGAGAAGCTTCAAGCAGAGGTCGATCGGGTTGTGAAAGAATGCGACGGCGACGTGACCTACGAGGCTCTGCACGCCATGCGGTATCTGGACGCTGTCGTCAATGAGACCCTGCGCCTTCATACGCCTGCGACGCTGATCGACAGAGTTTGCAGAGAGAAATTCGAACTTCCGCCAGCGCTGCCAGGGCTGAATCCATTCGTCGTCGAACCTGGAGTATCTCTGTGGTTTCCGACCTCAGCATTGCAGAGAGATGCGGAATATTTTTCTGACCCTGAGAAATTCGATCCTGAAAGATTCAACGACGCTAATAAGTCCTCAGTCGATTCCATGACTTACATCCCCTTCGGGGTTGGACCCCGCATGTGCATCGGGAACAGATTTGCCCTTATGGAAACAAAGTTAGTCTTGTTCGAACTGATGGCAAATTTCAACATTGTGCCGTGCAGTAAAACGGAGAGTTCGATAAAAGTGAGTGCTTCGAGTTTTGTATTTCGGCCTGAGGGCGCAGTTTGGCTGAAAATTGAACCCAGAAATCATCAATAGGTTTAAAGATGGTAAAAAGGAAATCAGTTTTATTGTACGATAGAAAAGAGCAGGGAATAATAATTTTGAAGCTATAATTTTGGAAGCGTACCCACTTGAAAATTTTTCTGCTTCTATCGTCAATTGACTTCTTCGCTGGTAGGCCATTAAAAATTTGACTTTAGCTACGGTCTGAAAATATGTAAAACGAGGCACGTGTCAAAGTTGCACATGAAGAACTTGCAAATTTGCAACTAGAATATAAAATCTACAGATATTAATATATGAAATTATATTCTGATAGAATAAAAAAAAAATGTATATACAAACACAGCCGTTCCAATTTAATATAATAATTCGTCTTATAAAAATTAAATTGTGTACGTGTAATCTTAGAAATTGAACTATGCAGCTCGCACATGTTACGCTACAGTCGATCCTGATACCGACGCATTTAATGATAAATTAACCCGATAATAACGATAATAATGACAATATTGGAGTCAGTAACACCAGTAACAATGATAGAGTGTAGAAAATTCATCTCTTTGTTTCTTCTTGATACGAACCATATCAAAGAATACTCTCCCGTTATAAATAAATAGTTTTACGTACAATAATTACTGACAGGAGTTGCAGTGGCGGCAGTAAGATCAACACTTTCTTCGACTGACAATGATCTTCGATGATACGATTGACATCTGAAAATACGATAAATCGTTTGTTAAAACGTGTGTATGGGTAAAATTTTAAAGACACCTGAGGTCATTGCGAGAAATGAGCGAGAAAGGGAAAAAGAGAGTGAAAGAAATAAAGAAATTATGTAAATATTTAACGGAGTATAAATCAGTTTGACAATTCAGTTTACCCACAGTTCCGGCCAACCAAAATCCTTCTTCCCCTTCTTGTCCTTTTTTTTGCCCCTCAAACGCTTTCTGTTATCAATTTATTCACGTACCAGCCTAGGTCACGTTGTCTCGGACGATTTTCTAGGCCTGTTAGTTTTTTTCTGCTTGGCATTTTCGGCGGAGCTGTCGTTATCGGATACCGAGGAATCTCTCAGGGTTTTTCTACCTCGGCCTACGTTTCTCTCCTCGTTTTCAGAGCCGATCGATTCCCTGTTTGATTTTCGCCTTTGTCGCTGGGGTGGCTGATTGTGAGGCTCCATTGCCTCTCTTAGGTGCTTTCGCTTTGCTTCCCATAACATTTCCTGCCGCTGAGCAATTTCCGGATGCCTGGAAACATGGATAAAATCCATACAGATTTATTCTCATCTCGCAAACGTTTAATATGACACCTAATCAATCTGTTGTATCATCGGATTTTACCTATCTAAGAAATCTTGATTGCGAGGCAAGATTAGAGACCATCCTTTTTTTGTTTGATGACGGGCAAGATTTGTAAATATTTCAGACACCTCTTCGGACGGCAATTTTACAACTGAAGATATGGTCTTGCGATCGATATGTTGGGATTCGGTGAACGCCAAAAGCTGGGGAAAAAATATTTTATATCATCCTCGCTTACAAGCAATCGATAATCAACTTGAAAGACAATAAAACCTGGCATAGTCTTAGTGATTACGTACGACATAATCCCGTGCTCGACACATCAAGTCGGAGGGGATCCCGTTGTGCGCGGAAACTGTGTCTTTTGGATAAACCAGCTCGCTGTTTACGATCCAATTTCCTTGAACCAACACTGCTACTTGTTGAAGGTACTTCAAAACGGTGGCAGGATCGTGACCGCTGGAGAGAAGAATTCGCAGCTGGGAGAATGCCATGACTTTTGCTGTATTGATTGAAAAAATCACGTTGACGATATTGACGACAAGCAAGTAGCGTATTTATAAACTAAAATTTCGCAAGATTACCAAAATACTTGTGAGAAATTATTTTTGCTTGTCAAATTACCATCTTTCACGAATATTCGTATTTGATCGAGAAGCGGCAGTGTGCGAATATATTTCAGAGACATGGTCGGGTTGGGATCTGCAGCCTTCACGATTTCATCCTCTTTCGGCGGTGGAACCAAAAGTGAGAGGTACTTTTCACTAGTTAGATTTAGAGTATTGACAGAGTCCTCGTTTGAAGTAGAAATCATTTCCATCCTGGTCAACTGAGCAAAGAAAAAATAATTAAAATAACGTCCAACACCAACAATGATCTATAATTAGAACAAATAATTTATTTCAACAGCCTGATCCTCACCTCTGCCTTTCCAGTAGTGGGTTTAACATATTCTGTGTGAACCCACTGCTCCTCTAAACTCTTTTTAGTGTGATGTTGAAACGACTGTTCCCGCATTTTTTTCAAGAACTCTGGCTCCTGTCTGGCAAACGTCACATTCACCTGCTTGACACTCTCCTCCTCGTCTTCAGCCTCTGCAGGAGGAAGAGTACGGTATTAGCACAGAGTTTCTGTGCCATCAGCTAGCTAAAAAAGCATAAGTTTACCTTCGCCCGCCACTTTAGCCTCGTCCTTTACTCTCTTGTCGCTCTTGTCCAGGTAATGGAATTGCGGACGCATTTGAACCACGCCTTTCAGTGGCGTTAGGTGTAGTTCTCCGTCTAGGAATACCCCGACGGCGTAGTTTGAACAGTCAGGAAGGGCACGCATAGAATGAAGAACTGTCTTGTCCATAATGTGACTGAAAACCCAAAATAAAATACCAGTATCAATATAAGGCTAAGCTAAGAACTAACCTAAATTATTTTCATACGAATTGACCAAACAAATCAGTCGACAAGTCTAATTGAAAAAAAAAGCTTATACGTAGTAATCACACAAACAATATGATCGAACCGATCTCTTGTACCTGTCGAAAGCTCGTTCGCCTTCCTGGTCATGTTTCAGAGCTCCGTCAACATTAAGGGCGATCTGTTCCCCCTTGCTGTGATCGTAATTGACATTGTCGGTGTCGAGGGAAACCTCGAGTCGCACTTCCTGATTTTCCGGCTTTATGGAGGACTTGGAGATGTTAAGGTTGTCGAAACCACTGCGCGACGACCGCAGCGGGTATTGGAAGATGAAAAGCTTCTCAGCGAGGGTTTTCGACAGGAATACAGGAATCTGGGTGATCGCAGAATTGGTGAAATGAACAGGCCAATGATTGCTGAATTAATCTTCAAAGTAAAGGCAAGCATGAATTGCGCTTAACCTCACCTCCTTGACGACCGGGTCGGAAGCGCCGACCTCTGCCATCGCGAAATCGCTGTGTTTGTCGACCAGGAATTTTACTGCGTCCTGATTCCCCTCACAAATGGATTTCGATGCCGATCAGAAGGTCAATTCATTTCCGTAGACGCCGAAAGTTTCCGACTTGGCTAAGCTGCTCCTAAACTTCCGACGCTGATTGTGGAGAATGTGACATAACCTATCTAATGGAGATAATTGGACAGCTGGGTAATGGCGGTTTTGCGTTACCACTTATTTCGTGAGTTATCCCACAACGGACCTAGCGCTGCATTACCTGAAGCTTTACTGACGGGTCACGTGGAGGTGACAGCCTATCAGAAATAAATTTAATCTCATGGTACAGCGTGGGAAAGTTTTAATGCATACGCCTCGTGAATAAAATTACAGAAATGCACTAACGAATTTGGTTTATGAGTTCGACGAATTGGTTCATGAGTTTTTAGTTCACCATTTACGATTTACCTCTGTTGGAGTTTACTGTACTTATAAGGGTAAATTTTATACTGGAAATGAATATGAATGTAAATCTATTTCCTCTATTTTCTTACAAGAACAACAAAATCCCATACGTGGTCCACGTACTGTCAGTTCCGTCACTTTAACTCTATACATATATATATATATATATACCGTGAGCCACGTGATTCGTTAGTTCCATTTAGGGTGCGTTCCGAAATTAGCTGGCAGCGCAAAAAACTCCCTAGGACAGAGGCACAGCAAACTCGGCAGTGCGAAAGAGATAAAAGATCGTTGACAGCACTGTGAGCTAATATCGGAACCATCTGCGTCAAACTATTAAACAGCCTAAAGTCCATGAAACTAGCAGTCTTCAATCGTCAATAGCACTTGCATGTGTGCAGTAATTACCAATTGGTTATCGACGACGTCAGTGTTTATGTTTTGTACGAGTTTATGGCTATTCTATTTGGATGATAATTTTAAGACTAGCACATTCCTGCGTGGAAGAAGAATACTTTAAATATAATAATAATTTTAACAAAACACTGCACATTACTTGACATGAGCATAATGAGTAACGCTGCGCTACTTAACCTGCAAAAAGAAGTCGATGTCATCCAAAACGGTGACAATTTACCCGAGGTAAGATTATTATATATAATAAAAATATTATTATATCCTTCAACTTTTATACTTTACTTATCGATACTTTTTTCTACTGCCACAATCCCATTGCAGAGCAGTCATGTTGTGACAGCAGAGTTCACGGACGAGTATGAGCCAAATGATGTCAGTTACTGCGAAGAAATTATCATCTGCGACACATCGGCAGATAATATGGACAATGAGAATGATCAAGTGTCGAATGAAATCGAATGCCTCGATCCTTTGCACATTCCAACCGAGCTTGAAGTTCCGGTACAAAATTGATGACCAATTCAGTAATTTATTTGTCGATACAAAGAAATTTCTTTACTAACTTTTTAACCTTACGACAAATCAATGGCAAATTATGACTCATCTATCCCAATTCTTTTTTTCCAAAGCCGATGGTGACTATAGAAGGAAACGACCCCAAAACGACAAGGTACGTTTGGGGTGGTCACATATACACAAGGGAAGGAGATTCAACATCGTTCATTTGTTGTAATCGACAAGTCAATCAATGTAAAGGTAGAGTTGTAGTGAGAAATGGCACGGCTGACGAAGTTGAGCCACACAAGCATTCGAGAATCATGAGCAAGATCTTTGCAGCCGAAATAGCAAAGAAGTCAATGCTCATGAGGGCAAAATCTCAACTTTCGGTCAGTCTTCGCACCATTTATGACGATGCTTACAAGAGGTGGGTGTTATTCTCAATTAAATATATCAAAAAGTATGAACGAATAGCATGCAGAAAAAAGACGGATTTTTCCTGTATTAAGAATATTTTGTTTTGTTTACAGAACACCTGCGCTGACCTCGTTTTACAGTTACGAGGCCATGATGAAATTAATGATGAAAGCCAGGTATGGGACGTATGCATGCCACGAGCCGATACACAGGGTGAATTTTGATATTGACTGGGCAAAAGGTGCGAGTATTTCAAACGATTTAATAACATGTCTAGAAAATTGCGATGTTGTTCCAAGCGCACGACCATTCCAATGCTCCGTGATAATATTTTGCATTTTGTTGGCGCAGACTGGGCGGAAGAGGTCCCGGGACGAAAGCCAAAAATATTATGCAAGATGTGCCAAGAGTACATCTTTTCTCCATCGTCATCTAAGTTGATTCGTCATCTTCATTCCAAGTTACACACCACTAATGCAGCAAAGCTCACGGATGTTTCAAAAAAACAAAAGGTTTACAAACAAAGGCACAAACTACAAGCGAAAATCGATTGAGGATATTTGACAATATTTTTTGGAAACCTGTATTTGTATTTTTACAGAGAAGGCTCCTAGATAACTCGGATTCCACAGATAACGACGAAATACTGAAAAGACCGAAGATGGCCGACAGTCCGGTGTTTGAAAAAGACCTCAAAGTCGTCGTAGAGCCATCGCAACAGAAACGCAAAGAAGATCTCAAAAAGGCAGATCAGAAAAATTTACATAATATAGCCGTAAGAAGACAAGAGTTCATCGATCATCTGCTATTTGTAAAAGATCCTGTAGAGCCACTGCACCAGAAACGAAAAGAAGATTCCAAAAGCACGGACCGGCAAATTTCACAAAATAAGCGCCGGGATGATGCTGACGGCCTGTCTCGTTATCCGATAATGAAGCAACAGGAGTTTGCCGATCATCTGGCATTTGCAAAAGATCTCGTCGAGCTACCGCAACAGAAACGCAAAGAAGATCCCAAAAACGCGGATCAGAAAATTTTACTGAAAAAGCACCAAGACGATGCTGACCACCTGAATAATAATGAGAAATTAAGGAAACAAGAGATTGTAACTCATCTGATGCTTCCTAAAGAATTCGTAGAGTTGCCGCAACAGAAACGCGAGAAAAGTCCCAAAATTCTGGAGCAGAAAATAGTAGAGAAAAAGCGGCAGAACGATGCTTACAATTCGATTAATTATAAGAAATTGAGGAGACAGGACACCGTCAATCATATGGCGTTTGCAAAAGATGTTTTAGAGCGACCGCAAGAGAAACGTGAGGAAAATTTCAAAAACGTAGACCAGAAAATTATAGAGAAAAAGCGGCAGAACGGTGCCTACCCCCCGATTAATTATGATAATTTAAGGAGATACGACATCGTCAATCATATGGCGTTTGCTGAAAAACTCGTAGATCCACTGCAACAGAAACGCGTCGAAAATCCCAAAAACGGGGATAAGAAAACTGTAGAGAATATGCACGAGGACGATGCTGACCGCCGGATTAATTATGAGAAATTTAGGACACAGGAGATCGTCGATCGTATGAAGTTTGCAAAAGACTTTGTGGAGCAAACACAACAGAAACGCGAGCAAAATCCCAAAAACGTGGACCAGAAAATTTTAGAGAATAAGCACCGGAACGATGCTGATAACCTGATTAATTACGAGAAATCAGGGAGACAGGAGATCGTCGTTCATCCGACGTTTGCAAAAGAACTCGTAGATTTGCCGCAACAGAAACGCGAGGAAAATCCAAAAAACTTGGACGAGAAAATTTTAGAGAATAAGCACCGAAACGATGCCAATGACACGATTAATTATAAGAGACTAGGAAGACAGGAGATCGTCGATCATCCGACATTAGCAAAAGAACTCGTAGATCCACCGCAACAGAAACACGAGGAAAATATCAAAAACGAGAACCAGAAAATTTTACAAAAAAAATGCCAGGACGATGTTAACCGCCGGATTAATGATGAGAAATTGAAGAGACGGGAGATCGCCGATCATCCGACGTTCGCAAAAGAAGTCGTAGATCCACCGCAACAGAAACGCGAGGAAAATCGCAAAAACGAGGATCCGAAAATTTTACGAAAGAAGTGCCAGGAAGACGCGAAATGCCCGAATATTTATGTGAAATTGAGAAGACAGGACATCGCCGACTATCTGGCGTATAAAAAAAAACTGACAGTGCAACCGCAACAAGAACGCAAAGGAGATCCCAAAAAAGCGAAACAGGAAATTTTAGAGAAAGAGCACCGTGACGAGGCTAGCGGCACGAAAAACGATGAGAAATCAAAAGGATCGAACATCACCGACTGTGCGACGTCTGAAAAACATCTCGTAGAGCCACCGCAACAGAAAAACCAAGAAGCTCCCAAAACCACGGACAAGAAAATATCGGTACGGAAACAAGTATAATAGAAAATTGATGAAAGGCTTTTTTCTTTCAACATTTCAGACAGTACAATATTAGTTTTTGTTTCATTTCAGATCGAGAGCCGCATGCCGCAATCGATATCACAAATCAAAATTAAGACCGAAAATAGTTCGGAACCTACGATATCCGCACAAGTTGATCCGGACCAAAATATATCGGTATGGAAACAAGTCTAATCAAAAAACTTATGTCAGTCTCTTTTTTTTTTTTAACGTTTCAGACAGTACAATATTACTTTTTGTTTCATTTCAGACGGAGAGCAGCACAGCGCAATCGATACCACAAATCAAAATCAAGACTGAAAATAGTTCGAAACCTACGTTGTCCGTACAAGTTTTTGAACCCAGTACAGGTCAGCCGTCATCGGGGCTTGATGTAACGTTACACATGCTGGGAAATGGCATCTGGAATTTTATTGACAAAAAGTTCGTATAGCACCGACCACAAAAGTTGTTGACAATTTTTAAGCTTCGAGTTTTGGATTGAGCAATGATTATACCAGGGTATTCGATTACAGGAACACCGATCGGTTTGGTATATGCAGTGATTTCTCCTACGGTGAAAACGCAGATGTCGGTTTCTACAAATTGAACCTCGATATTTATTCCTACTACACCGAACGGGGGCAAAAGTGTCTTTATCCGTACATCGAGGTGAGTTTGGCAAATAGTTCCTCAAAAGCAGTGAGGCATTTTCTTCATCGCTCGTTCCTCTTTTTCAGATACCTTTCGAAGTTGAAAACGCCAACGAGTCGTTCGATTTTCGTATCCAATTGAGTCCTTTCGCATACAACGTTTGTGGAAACTCGAAGAGTTGAACCGCTGCGCAAAGTCATAGAATTTTGAGATTTAGCGGTGAGCAAAGGATCGTCCATTCAAACAAGACGTCTTTGAACGAGGTGACAATGCTAATAAATCACGAAAAACGAGCTTCCAAGACGAGTTTCACTCTCATTTTGTGAACAATCTGCGACGATATAGCTATATTATTGAGCAAGGTGGGGATACGGTCGAGGTACAGAGACTAGAGGCAACTAAAAATAAAAATTCTCTTGGCGTCGTGTATCTGGGATTGAATTTTTGGAAAAAACGACGAGCTGGACATTCTCAGAACAACGGTAACACGTCGCTGGCTGTGACTCATTACGTTTCAAATTTGCGCAATACTCAGATGACGTTTCTTTTATTTATTTTTGAATGCTAACTAAATTTTGAATTCATCCGAATTTATTGCCAAGTTCCTGGATTTCATTTCAATTTCATTCGCTTATCCAGTTGTCAGACCTTTAAGCATCAAATCATTCATTTTATGACGTATAAAAATTGCCAGAACAAAATAAGGTGAAATTTGTCAGTATTTGTAAATAATTTTTTCTCAACGTTGACGTCGCGTTGAAACGTACAATCTATTTTACTTTACGTAACATTACGGTTATCACGCATAGCCGACATTTGTTGGCATACTCACACAGAGGTCTATTTTAATCGATTAATACGACTCGTACGTGAGCGGTGCTGACCGATACAAATATAAACTTTCGTCGTGTACGAAAAAAGTTGTCCAGTTGTGTACGTGCAAAGAAGCTCGTGCTCATTTTTCCGACAGATTTTACCCGACATTATACATATTGTGTTGGTTTTTTCGTAAGTTGAAAAAATATACTCTAATTGTAAGAGTTTCACAGTTTCCTTGTCCATTCATCTTCCAACGCGTGCATAACAATTTGTATACGCAAGATGATTACTCTATTATGATACATATACATCTATTTTGCAGAAAGGTTGGCAAATTTTATTGCGAAAATATCTAAAGTTAAACGTAGCAAAGTTATGATACCGAGTAACGAGCCAAGTAGAAGACAAGTAGAATAAACGTTCAGCCCATTAAGAGAAAAAGAAAAAAAAATAAGAACACAGAAAAATCTTTAACTCGGGCAAAAAGATTTCAATTATTGCTATTCTTTTTTCTTAAACGTATTATATTTTTTTTTACTCTCCAATCATGATAATAAAATTTTGTTTTGCACACAAAAAAAAAAAAATCAAGAAAAATAAACTTCTTCGTAAATGAATTGTTTCTAATACATAATGTTATATTTCAAACGGATCAGAATTAATAACGTATCTATGTATTATCACTAATATATTAGTTCTTACTTTTTACTTATTTGATTAAATAATTACACTTTCGATTTGGCATTTATACAAGACGCTATATTAAGAGTCAATAAAAAAAAAAAAAAAAAAAACCCAAAAAACCGACAAAAAAAAAATTTCCGTCAGCGTTTGAACGCGTGCAGAAACATGCAGGTAATATCCATAACGTGTTGCATTGTATTACAGTATACAATGTAATATACACCATCGTCTTTGCTGCAATAATTACATTTATAAAAAAAAATAAAAAATTACAGAATTTAAAAAAACCTAAAACATAAGAAAAAAATAAAAAATCAAATCATCTCTCTGAAAAAAGACACGTTCGTCACGTAGGATAACAATTGGCAAAAAAATGACTACGTTTCGAGTTCCTCGGTTTGGAATTTTTTTTGTTGTTTTTTTTTTCTTACTAAATCTCGTTCTGCTCTTTCTCAATTAAATTAAACACTGTGCAACACCGTAATATCCTGCGCGTATATTTCTATTGCTTCGCGTCAATGTGACGAAATGAAGTAATACCGACAATTATAAATATACGTAATGCGCATAGCAATATAGTACATCTGCATTATTTTTATATCGCTTAAATTATTATATTTTATACAACGATTAATTATTCTCATCAAAATAGATTCATAAAATTACAGTTATTATATATGTACGTTATTATATTTATGCTCTGTATGATTGCGTGCAGTTGCTAGTATTATGTGATATGAAAAAATATCAGGTATGATAAGGCCGATTTGATTTCATTAGTTATATATCTTTAAATTCTATTCAATTACTATTATTAATATCGTTATTGTTCTAGACTATTCAGGCGTTATGCAAATATCAATGTACACCGATACATTTGTATATTTAATACCAATATTGGGCAGGAAAGCTCGTTTCAATTCTATAATATTTCGCAAATATTGCAAGCCATTTTTAATTATTGCAATACAATATTAGTGATGTAATATATTGTTGTATCGTGTCTTGATATTTCTTTATACGTATACTACATACATAGGTATATAAATATTATTTGCCCGACGAAATGTTAATGATTCCGTAAAATTGTCATCTTTATCATGTGTTTGTATACATGAAAAATATTATCCATAAATAAAATTGCATCATGCTTTTTTAAAATTTCATTTCATTCTCGTACCCTGCTGCATTTTTGTAAATCCACGCGTGCGCGTTTAAAAAAAAAAAAAAAAAAAATTAATAAGAACAGTAACGGCATATCAGACCTACCGGTACCGGGTAGATATACAATAAATTATAACTTATAAATAATCGTATATATACTTCCGTTTTTCTCTGGTTTCTTTCTTTCGTAAAATATAATATCTGTATTTATAAATTAATACTCATAAGATACGACCCTTTGCGTAACCGTATTGTATCCTATTATCAAGCTACTGAGACGGTTGTCGGTTGGTTTTTGTCACATACATAAGTTGCACGCATATGTATATTATTACCAGTATTAGCCCGTAATAACGTTAATCATCGTAATTATCGTCGTCACTCGTAAAATACGCGCTGAACCGTGAAATAAAATCTATATGCATATTTATACATACATACATGCATTTATTTATTTATACAAAAAAAAAGAAGACACAACAAAAACAGAAATTTTTTTTTTCTTCTAAATAAATAAGAATAAGGAACAAACTCGCCTTACAGTTATGTATGCATAGTGTATTACACCTAATAGTGAATGCATCCATTTGTGTATGCATAAGTTTACCACGTCAACGATAATAGTAATACCAATATTCATAGAAATTTGGGAAAAAGTTTCAGTACATCCATTTCAAAAAATTGCACTAGGCCGGGGGGAAAAAAAAACACAGAACAAGAGATTTAAAAAAATCGCAGCAGTTGTTATTTCACTGTAAAGCGTTTGCGTGAATTTCAATCTCCCGTTCGGATGTAACGTTCGAAATTCAAACTAGAATCAGCACCCAATAACGCGCCCTTACACATACACAAATTCATACAAATACTTGTGCACAAATTTCCAATATGTCCACATTACAGTGGATCATCAATCAATCAATCAATCAATCAACAATATAAATTTAACTCTCATTTCATCGTACATCAGTTCCACGTCCTCATCCCGTTGTCACGTCTTTCCAACATCGCTCAGCACCCTTCTAAGTATGACTGACTTCAGGTGGGGGTAGAGGAATCGGTACATCGGAAACGGGTTTCGGCTGTTTCGCTTTTCTCGTCTTCCTGGGTGACTTGGATGTAGTTTTGGTAGCAGCAGCAGCAGCGGCGTCGACGTCCATCTGTTGCTGCTGGTGTTGATGTTGCCCCGGATCACCGCCAGCAGCTTGATTCGACTCCATCGCTTCGTCAGCAGTTTTCTTTGCACTATCCGCAACACCATCCTGTTGAGTTTCCATCGCCGTAACGGATCCGGATTTTTCAGTCTGTATCAACGCCTCCGTGGCAGCAACGGGATCATCATTGGCCACATCCTCGTTCATCGCTTCGTCAACGTTCCGACGTTCCTCCGGCCGATCCTGATCCTTAACCGCGGTACCCGCGTCGACGCCCTGAGAGTGAGTAACTTGATCCTTCGGCTGTTGCGAGAGAACGGAATTTTCTGGTGGCGGTAAAGGTATCGCGGCGTTTTCGTCCCCGGCACCGTTAGGATTGTTGCTAAGATCGCTCTTAACAGTCTCAGCGTCAGTCTCCATCGGTAATGCAGACTTACCCTGATCGGTGATTGCGGCGGTCGAATCGGAATTCTTGATAACTTCCTGGCCAGGAATCGGTACCTTCGATTCGAGCATCGCGATACAATCCTGTATACTCTTTATGGCGTTTTTCCTTGCCTGCCTGACCTCGGGTTTACCCTCGGTCTCGATGTCGTCGAGCTTGATAAGCTCCCTGGTCAACATTTCGTCGAGGTACATGTACTCCTTGCTCTGCCTCGAGTCACCCTGATACTGCTTAACCTCCTCCATGAGCGAGTCGACGTCATTCTGTACAATGGCGACCCTCTCCAACGGCTCCTTGGGTTGAATCTGTTTCAGCTTCGGCGGTTCAGCCGCTGGTTCATCTTCCCGCTGTTGCTGTTGCTGTTGCTGTTGAGCAGCCCGTTGCTTTTCGGCCTGCTGTTGACGATACTGTTGCTGTTGTTGCTGGTAGTGATTAGCCTTAGGTATCTGCTGCTCGTGCTGACTCGCCGCAGTCGCGGCCGGTTGTTGATGATAAAACTGTTGCTGCTGCGGTTGCTGCCATTGCTGATGATGCCTGTTGCCACCGCCTGTAAAGTGTTGATTGAAGTGCGACGGTCTCTGAAACTGCGGCGGTGATTGCGGCCGTTTCTGTTGCTGATGACCGGCGAACTGACCGGACGACGTCTCGTCGACGACGTTCTTTGGAATCACCGGCTCGTCCCTACCCTCAACGAATATCGGAATATGCCTGACGTTGCTCTTCTGTTGATGGGTTTGCTGCTGCTGTCCCGACGATGTCTGATGATTGGACTGACTATGAGGTTGGTGTTGCTGCTGCTGTTGAAGCTTAGGCGACATCGGCGGCTTAGCGACGTCGGATTGCTGTTGCTGAGGAGTAATATCGACCCTGGAAACGAACCGTTGATTAGGATTCGATCCCTGATTCTGTCCGCTCTGTTGTTGCGAAGCTTGCTGCTGATGACTCTGCTCATTGAAATTCTGTGCAGTCTGTCGATTCTCCGGCGGTGCCGAAGCGGATCGTTGACCTCGGTTAGTCTTCTCGTTCTCGCTGTTCTCCATGTCGTGACGATGCTGTCCAATGTCGACGGTGTTTCTCAGTCCGTACTGAGGAATGGGTTGATAGTGTTGATTGTTGCCCTTATTACTACGCTTGTCGTTCCTCTCACGTTCCTCCTGCTGTTGCTGTTCCTGGTAAATTCCGGTATCCGCCTCGCCGTGAGAACTGACGCCGCTTGCTCCGCTCGCCGCGCTTGCGGCGCTGCTTCCGCTCGCCTGACTCCTCGCGTCTTCGTCCGGATGACTCTGGTACGAGGACGAAGAGCCCAAACCCGAACCCCGCCTTCTGTTCCTCGGGGTGCCAAGGGGGAACGGAACGTCTGCCCAAGGCGGGCCCAGAAGGTGATCGGCAAACTCTGGATGGCGAGCAGCTAGGTCGTCCAAATGGGATCTGATGTTGCCGCCGGCACGTCTGCTGCCACCGTCGAATCCGTCGTCGTCGAACGGAAAACCCTGAAACGATATAATCCAAGGTTTTACGTTAGATACAAGGTATTTCGTTTTCTTTTTTTTTTTTTAATTTCATTTTTCTATCATTCAAGAATTAGTGTTAGATTTTAGGTTGATTCTCATAACTGTTGCAGCCGAATGGCCATTTTGGCACTGCCTATACAACAGCATGCAGTGGTTAGCGGCAAGAAAAACCGATTATCTTTATCATCATCATCATGATCATTATCTCGATCATATTTCGACGGTATCGATTAATCGTTTTTGAAAATTATGAAATGGTAAATTAGTTGCGATCAGTGATATAACGACTGGGCTGCAGAATTATTATAAGGCAACTTCGATTAATCGATTAGTCGGATAAACGATTAAACGAAAAAACAATTGACCGAAATCGTCGATTAACCGAGTCGTCGAAACTTCCAATTAATCAATTAATCGCACTGCATTAATACGTATACCTATAACTTATACACTTTATATTGGACTCTTTAACGAATGAAATAACAGACACGACAAGGCCTCTAATACCGCACGTACGGTTATACCAGGTATACATTATCATACTCTATGAGACGAGAGGAAAACACGGAGACGTGAAAAAAGACACTCGTTCACATTGAAGAAAAACAATACGAGTCTAATTATATCGGTTTCTTTTTCTTATTCTCATTCTGGTTCGTTTGTTGTTTTTCTTTCGTTTTTCGTTTTTTTCTTGTCTTCTTTTTTTCATTATCTTTTCTTTTCTTTTTTTCATTTTACTTTTTCACAGACAGCGGCGCGCGCGTTTATCGTTTGTTCCACATCTGTCTCTACGAACAGACATTCTCCAACTACCAACCACGATGATACCCGAATGCCTGCACGTTACGGAATCTACATAATATGGTGAAACAAAGGTGTAAACGATTTTTTCGAACAATGAAATAAAAACGGTAATATTTAGTCGTTCGCTAACTTCAAAAGTCTCTCATATTGTATCAATCCTATGCGAGATACATTATATATTGTATACGTATATATACATAGGCACTAGGGGCGTGGTTTTTCTAAAAGAAGCAGCTACGCGTTTCCATTTCTGCATTTTACACTCAGTTCGCAATTTTGGAGCATTTCTAATTTATCTCTCTTCTTTCTTTCTTTCTTTTTTTTTTTTTGGTTTCCTCATCGACCAAAAGCATGTTCGATTCTTATTCCTGACGATTGGTCGGTTTATCCGTTGCTCACACGTTCTTTCTTTATCTCTCTCTCTCTCTCTCTTCCTCTCTTTTATTCTAACCTCTCCATCTTATACCTAGTTTGAAATTTTTAAAGCCTGCCTGCACGCCTCGCTCACTCTAATCTCGACATATTTTCACTGTACGAAAAATTTCCACCCGCAAGCTGATCGTAACAATATTACGTACTTGTGCCAGTCGAATTCTTGACGTCAAGCTATAAAGCGAAAGATATTCGACCTCGAATCGAACTCAATATGGTTAATGAATTCGGGCCTCTATCAACATCCCCGCAGCACATATCCTTATCCTATGCTATCGCATCGTAATCACTGTATACGTATATGTCTTATTGCGGTTGACGTTGACAATCTTAAAAGAAGCTTTTACACACACCTGTACAAACGTAGAATAATACGTATACAGCTATACGTGAATATATGTATACGCTTCCTGGTTTTATCGAACGAGTTATACTCAAGTTCGTTGCACGAAGGAGGAAGAAGTAAAGAAGATGATAATTGAATCGAGTGACGTTCGTTCGTTCGTTCGCGTTGTATAGTGGAGGAAAACGTATTTATAATATATTAAAAGTTGAAACACGATTCCATCGATCCATTGATTGATTGATTCGTTCATTCGTTCATTCGTTCATTGATAAAACGCTGTACGTGCATACATGGATATAGGAAGGTGGTATACACCGTGAGTTGTACATTATTAAAGACATACGCGAATGGAATATATAATTACACGTCCATCTTTCAATTCAAATATTACTATTCAATATGTATTTACGTACACGCTGGCTGTCAATGTTTCAAACTGATTCACGTGTCCTTAAAATCACCGCCAATTCTTCTTTCGATGCCAAATAGGCGTATAACAATAAATCGGTTTTAACAAAAATGACGATTAAGCGAGTAAAATTATCGACTCAGGACTTGTGTCATAATATTCGGTTCAACGTTCTAACTGAACGACTAGGATACGGTCGATAGGATTGTATGTTTTTCATCTATGGTGAGAAGGTTGATATCCACTTCAGTCTGTATATCGATAAGTTGATTTTATTTGCATTCTTTCTTGCTAAAATGAATATATTATGCCAGGTATTACGTATCATTTACAGCCATGGTTTCTCCATGGTATGCAAAAATTATCATGAAATTCAGTGTACCAAGTCGAAAGATTGAGGTAATTAAGCACAGAATCTTTATTAATTAAGATAGATTTGAATAATCACGAACGGATTGACAGGTTGTGGGGAAAAAACAAGTTTCAAATAATTCAGAAACAGCTACTTTTTGCGAGATCGAAAAAATCGTATAAAAAAAATCCCGAAGCAAATCAAAAATGGTGAAGGGAAAAATCGTTTCTCGCGTCATATGCGGAGTTGATCTTTCCTTCTCCTCCTAATTTTTTTCTCGTATATGCCGATAATCGTAGGCGGCGCGTGTCTCATTCTCTCTCCACAACTTATTATAGAGGCGTTGGTACTACTGACGTCACGGACTGACGTCGTCGTCGTCTTAGTTTACCATCCCCCGCAAATATGATAATCATAATAACGAAAATACATCAATCTTTAAAAATATATATATACATATATATTTTATGAACTAGTTTTTTGTGTTTCGTTTTATTTTTTTGTTCTCGTTTTCTTCAACCCTGATACTACTTCGGATACTTACACGTGAAATTGGCAACCTTGCTGAATTTAATACAGGTATATATAGATGCAGATGGTATAGGTATAACCTGTACACGATATAAAAAAAAAAAAAATTGTCACGCGCATGCAGTAACATTATAGCAGCTGAACAGAGAACTGCATTAGCGGTGACGTGCAACTATATTTGGCACCTACTCGCTTGCTTATACAGAGAATATTTCTTTGTCAAGCATTCATTCGGGTTGAAACGGAATGGAAATGAAATGTGCATAGATAGGGAGAATGTAAACTGACAGTCGGTATGTTTATACAGTAAAACAACCGTTTTTTTTTTTTTTTTTTTTGTGTGTATAATGCAAGGTTGTTGTATTAGCACTACCATACGACTTGATCAATTAATTGTTCGCGGGGAAAAAACGACAACGATCGGGAGAAAATTGATAAGAAACTTGTTACGTCGAGAGATTCAAAATTTGATATCAGATTCGTAATAAGCGACCCTAAAAACCACGATATGCTATCTTGTTATAAAAATTTACTCGGAAGAATAAAGTGTGACTCAAAGGGTTAAAGGGAAATAAATTTATACATTTACACGTACATATGTATATATATACACACACACACGCGCACGTATGGAACATTCGCGAGTGTCCTCCCATCCTTTTTCGGAAAAATTAGGTCACGGTGGCGTTTCGACACAAGTTTTTTTTCCTCCCCACCCTCTCTCTCTCTTTTTTCCCTCGCTGCTCGCTGCGCACAGATCGATTATACATACACAAGGATATTATCCGAAAAGGCAATCGTGCGTATATACAATATATATCAAGATTAAAAACGAT
The DNA here is from genome assembly GCF_021155775.2 of Neodiprion pinetum. Lineage (NCBI taxonomy): Eukaryota > Metazoa > Arthropoda > Insecta > Hymenoptera > Diprionidae > Neodiprion > Neodiprion pinetum. Next base: position 1,415,687 of record NC_060238.1, read on the forward strand.
TAAAAACTGGGTTTTTCTAATTCTAATGTACACGGATTGATTTATACAGGTATATTTATCTATATAAAAGAAGAAAAACAACGACTTGAATGGAGAAAGAAAAGAGAAAATAAGGAAAAAAAAAATATTAACTCGATTCGAAGCGGGGTGAAAATTACTTTTGTCAATTTGTACGTCTCGCTTATATCCTGTTCAATATTACACATGAATACATATAAGGTGTATACGATATGCTTTCGTAAACGAATGACGCACCGTCCGTGGCTATATAATTTATACAGTTTTTTCTTTTTTTTTTTGTTTTCCGTTTTAGTTTTCATTTTCCGTCCATTTTTCACCCTCTTTACCCAAACATACGTTTCTTGATGAATTTAAAATTTCCCTCCTCCGCCACTCTTTCCCTTTATATCGTCGTAAGTGGATAAAAAGTGTGCGGATTGCTTTAATTTTTATTCGTTGTCGTTTTTGTATCGAAATTCTCCGACCGCAGAAGCAGAGATCAGCATCCGCAGAGATTTCAAGCGCAATACTTAAACTTCTCGCCCACGCCGCTGAATTCAGTAACCCTATTTTTGTGCACAACGTTGCCAAACCTTTCCGTTCGCCAATATACCGCACACTATATATATATATATATATATATATATATATATATATATATATATATATATTATAAACATCAAGTTTTACAGGTAAATACGCATGCGTGTTACAAATTTTTTTCTTTTCTTTTTTTTTTTTTTTTTCAAAATTCAAGTCTAAAACATTGTTCGACACGACGAATAAAAAAGATACCGTCCAAGTTTCACATTTTGATATTGAAGAAATAGAAGCAAAAGAGATGAGAATGGACGAAAAAAAGAAAAAGAAGAAAAAAAAAAAAAACACGGCAAATACACCGCATCGTGTGTATATTTGTTATTAAAAAACCGGTTTTCTCTCTTGTCCGTGTTTAGTGAATAATTATACTTATTCCGCACGTTCGTACGTTCGTATGTATTATACGTACACACATGATCTTGACGTGCAGTTCGATTTCTCGCCTCACCGCAAGAAGAAGAACGGAAAACAAGGTGGGGAGGGAGGAGATCGGTTAGATCACGAGTAAAAATATGTAAGAGACAGACGCAAGTGTGCGTACGTGTTAAAAATGTTATGTGCAAAAATTTCGTACAATTTCAAACCAATAACACACCGTTTAACTCTCGATGGATGGGGATTGTGCCTGAATTGCGTAGAGCCGCGTGAGAAAACAGCGGCGTTATAACGATCGGAAAAATAAATTTCATTTTCACATTTCACACACACACACGTATATTGTGTGCCTTGTAATTAAAATACGTACACGTATATCGTACGCGTAAGAAAGTAGAAGAATAAGAAGCGGGGTAAAAGCAAACTATAATTTTGAGGAAAATTATATACCGACAAACAAACGTCGGATGAAAAGAGATAAAAATTTAAATATGCAACGTAACTATCTCATGCAAATTTATAACACAATGCGCAAAAACGCAAACGTTCAAGTAAAAATTAAAATACAAACGCTTGTTAACTTGGATCACGTGTTACGTGTGTTAATTTTGAATCTGACAAATTTTCGCTGTCCTATTTTTTTACTCGACGCGATGAAGAGTAAATAAGTAAATGATAAATAACTGAAAAAAAAAACAAAACCCACGACAAAGATGAATAATAATAACAACGACGATGATGTCAACGATTAATTTGTCATCTTCGATTCGTTTTTTTTTTTTTTTTTTTCGCACAACTTTACCCTTTCAACTTTTATTTTTTTCTCTATTCAATTGAAAGATACAATTAATGATAATTCATCCGAGGCGAGGTGATGATGACGACGATGATGACGAAGATGAAAACAACGACAATAATAATAATAATAATAATAATAATAATAATAATAATAATAATAATAATAATAATAAATGAATAGGTATGAAAGGGTATTGAAAGATATGAAAAAAAAAAAATTAAAAACTAATGTAGACATGATGGAAAATAATTCTTTCGTTCACCTTTTTTTTTCTTTTTTTAGGGTTCAGTTTGTATAATATTTATCATTTTATCATGCAATTCGAGAAAACTTACAGGAAATGCACGATCCTGCACGTACTGTCCAAATTCCGGTGTAGTGTCCAAGATGATAGGAGAGTCCATGATTCGCTTTTTTCTTTTCTTTTCTTTATTTCTATCGTTTTTCTTGACGGTTTTTTTTTTTTGTACACGTTTGGTTCTTATTCTTTCCGATCTTTGTTATATAGAAATAAACAACGATGCTGGTATTATTTACTTGTGAAATATAGTAAAAATAAGTGGTAGCAGTAATAATAATAATAATAATAATGATAATAATAATAACAGTAGTAGTAGTAACAGTAAGAATACGTCGATTGGCCGAGATTTTATACCGAAACTACCAAGTAAGAAATATGTCTTTCGTTTTTACGATCAAATTCAAGTTTTGAAACAAAATAATTGTAATTGACGGTCTCAATTGATTGTTCTCTGAGGGTTCGACGGTTGAGTAGGTAGGGAAAAAAAAAAAAAAAAAAATAACGAAACAACAAAAATTGCACGTACAAAGCGTGGATTAGAAAAACAAAAGTGTGTGGAAAAAAAAAAAAAGAAAAACAACAATAAACGGTTTAGAGAGAGTAAAGAAAAACCACAAATAATTATAAAAATCGAATATGTTACGACAAACGTTATTTATTACGTTACGTATTATATAAAATTAAGAAGACGAAGATGAAAAAAAAACCACACATTTAATACGTGTCAATCAATGTGTCGTGTTAAGTAAACTATCTATCAAATTATTATGTACCAAATTATATTTACCAAAATATTAGCGGACTGGCGAATTTTTTTTTTTATTTTAAAAAATTTTTTTTCATTCCTTTCTTTTTTCCGAATTTTCTTTTGCTTCCGATTCTCGTTGGTCGTTTTTTCTTTTTCTTTTTTTTTTTCAACAGCAACGCGATTCAATACGTGGTTTTTCACACAACTGCTTCAGCAGGACACACCACAAATCAATTGCAGGTTAATTACAATCACAAATTACACGTATTTGAAAACACAAACGGTTTAATTAAATTGTCTCGATTCGTTTCTTCTCTCTCTCTCTCTCTCTCTTTTTTTTTTTTATATATATTACTGTTGTTATCGCTATTGTTGTTGTTGTTGTTGTTGTTATTATTATTATTATTATTATCGTATCTATTACCTTTAATTTTCCGCAAGTTCTTTTCTTCCGCGCACTCGTATCTAGAGTTTTGTACAGCCGATCCGCACTACATGTATGATTGTCGAGAGAGCAGGTACGGAGGTACGTATATATACAGAACGCACGTTATACGCATATAACCTAGGTGTATTTATTTTCCGTTCTGACTCACTTTCGTGGACCGAACGAACTGCCGAACTGCCGACCGCAAGTCGCCAGCATCAGCGACGATCACGTCGGCTATTATAATACGTATCTCTGGGTATCTTCCACCACCACCACCACCACTATCACAATCACAATATCACAATCGCAATCACCGGCACTCGACTATATTATTACCTATATCTCGTAATGGTGTACTCACGATGCCAAAAATAAACGACAATAAACAACAATTAACATCACCTCGTTTGCTCTCGTCAAAAACTTCTTACGTCATTCGTTCGTTTATTTATTTATTTATTTATTCGTTCGTTGAAATAATTTTATTTTATTTATTTGTTTGTTTGTTTTTTTTTTGTTTTAGAGAAATGTAGAAAAGAGGACGAGAATCTTCTACGATGTTTTGATTTTATATTTAAAATATTTTTTACAACAATATATTATTATCACTTTGCGCCGCGTTTTTAGTTGCAACGTTCCTTACAACAATATCCGATCACAGCGTTCATCTTTTGGAGAAGGAGGATGAAGATTATTTTCTTTTTTTTTTCTCTCTCTCTCTCCTCGAAACCCCCTTTTTTCTATTTTGCTTTCAAATTCTATCGTTAAACTATTATTATTATTACTATTATTATTACCTCGCTATTATATATTCGCGCGTTGCGTGTATGATACATATAATTCATTGAGAAACGATGTACACATGATATATTTGATAAATATAATATACATACGTATATGTATTTATTCTGCGAGAAAATGAAGTAACAAAACAAGTGAAAGAAAAGAAAAGAATAAGAAGAATTATTACAACGAAGGAAACTGTACGAGAAAACGGGGAAAATTACGCGCAGTCCGCTTCTCTCGGCGTTAAAACCTTTACTGAAGTCTAGAGGGTCGGGCATATACGCGTTATATCTCGCTGAAACGAACGGGTGAGAGAGGAGAGAAAAAGACGAAGGAGAGAGAGAGAGGGAATCTATACTCTGACTATGAACAAGAACATATGTGCACGTGTATATATATATATACACACACATACATTACAGGTGCGCCCCGACAAGTTAAACCTTACACACTTGTAAATTCCTAGGCATAATACGTACACGGATTATATCGTTAATACATCAAGAAAAAAAAAAAAAAAAAAAAAAAAAAACACGCGCGCGTATATTCACGCATATTGTTGCACTCTTCGAGATCTCTGCGAAAAGAACGACCGAGTGAGTGAGTGAGTGAGAGAGAGAGAGACAGAGAGAGAAGGAGAGGAGAGAATTTCGATGCGAGGCCGTAAGGAACATTCACACGTCATGTGTTTGCGTGTGTCGTATCGCTGTATTATTCGCGGCTGTTCCATGGAACGTGCCAAGTCATTCCACCGCCTTCGAGAAACGCACCTCGCGCGATCTTTCTACAACATCACATGCGTGTGTGTGCGTGTGTGTGTGTATAATATATAAAATATAAGTAAGAAACGAACGAATATCACGTTTAACACAAGGAATGATTTCTGGAATGAATCGATCGATCGAGAATAATGTTACCGGCACGGAAAGACGAGTCGTTGTGTTATTTTTGCACGCGCGTGTTATATTTAGTTATGTCTATAATGAGAATTAAATTTTATTTCACACGTTGTACGCAGGTAACGAGTTCTCAATTACGGTTGTACGCATTTATTTTACCGTATCGTACACGCTGCATAATATTATTCGAAGGTGTCGGTGTTCGTTCGATTGTCGATTTTTTCGAATTTTTTTTCTACCATTCTTCCGTCGATTCAATTCGATGCAATTTTAATTGCATATGGTATATGGTAGATAAGTACTGCGAATAAATTTAGAGGCAAGAATGTTTAAAAAAAAAAAAAAAATACAAATGATAAAATATAGCAATACGAATTACATTGACAAAGAAGAAAGAAAAATAAAATGGAAAAATGGGTAATTACGAGCATACGTATGTACACCTAATGTACGTATACATATATGTATATTATATATCGGTATGTGTTTAACGCCCCTCTCGCCGCGACGACGCGAGGAGAGAAAAAACGACTCTCCCTGACTCAACCTCGGAATCGACCGACTTTGTTACGTGCGCGTATGAGAAACGTGTTCGTTCCGTAAGTATGGGCGTGTGCATACGTATACATACGTACATACCGGCGAACCGATGCGGCGCTCACCTTTTATAGTCTTTTCGAAGTGCTGCTAGTTAGTCAGTCAGTCAGTCAGCGTAATGCACAGGCTCGCATGTATGTAGATATAGGTATACATACATACATGCATACATACATACATACATACATACATACACCGTGCGTAAAGATTTTTATACAAGTTTTGAATCGGTGCAAATCGTCGCGCGATATTATGACGTACAGTAACTTGTTTGGGGGTTGGGAAAAATTTTCTATCGAGACGCGCCCGGGATGTTCGGGATCGTTGTTTAAAAAAAATAAAATAAAATAAGAAAGGAAAGCCTGAAGATATCAAAGTGTCCCGTATAATAGACTAGAAAACCTGTCTCTCCGAACCATTTCCGGTGTAGACCCAAATCGGGGTCCGATATATGGAGGTACGTGCATATACGCATAGGTATACATAAACAACCTGCGTTGGATAGATTCCATGGAAGATAGCCATGTGTTTGTGTAAACGCCCGTATACCTCTCCGAGTGCACACCTGAACTATGTATTGATTAAGTAGGTGATATAAATTAGTACATAAGGAGAGTGTATACAAGTTGGGATCGATTTTGTGGGATCTTTGCTCGTAAAGTATGACGACAAAGGAACCAATTACCTCTCTTTGCAGACAACGAGTGTACGTACAATGTGTATATATATATGTATATATATATATATATGTATATATATATACATGTGTATATATGGGGCATTCCACGTCAAACTAAGGCATCATCGGCTTTCGCTCCCCGAGACCCTGATGCCCGATGAATATTGTTGATATGTTTCGATGAAAAATTATACCTACAATTATTTCGAAATATTTCCACAATTTTGTAAAATTGAGGAATCGAAAATGCATCTTTTCGTCACGACTTGAAAACGGGATGAAAAAGTCGAATCTCTTTTTCAATTATTCCGATCAGCAGTGAGAAGAGTTATTGTTAGTACATGTTATCATGTGGCAGTAAATAATAACAGAGACACAAGAATTGACGTGTAAGGTTGTCTGCACTGCAAGTAGTGCACAATCATCGTCGTCATAGTCGTCGAATTCGTCGTGGTTAATTCTGGCTACTGATTAATCCAATTCAAATCTCATGCGTGATACGAAATCATGCACGCCCACGCAAATTTTCGCGCCAATTAAACAAATATAAACGGATATAACGTGCATCGTACGGTTCGTATTTATTGCAGCTAAATTTATTAGAAAGTAGAATACGGAAGATATTTATTAACACGGATGCGAAAGAAATAATTTCACGCGAAATGTGAAGATAAAGAAAATAATGCTGAAAACGAAATAAAATCTTCTATTAGATGTATACGCGATAGAGGTGCTCAGAAAAGTGAAAGAATGTATAAAATTGAACGAAAACAAAAAATAACGTATTGTTATATTATTTTATAAAAGAGAATATAACAGTCGAAGAGTAATTGGGAGAAAAAAGAATAATACAAGTCTCTTTGATTTTTTTTTTACTTCTTGTAGAATATTATTTTAATTCTTTGTATTACAAAAAAAAAAAAAAATTATACAGAGGTGTAAAGAAACCGCGTTTTCTGGTTTTAATATCGCGAGAGAAATGCGATGGTATTATTGCGTTGCCCGCGGGTGACGACGACGATGATTTGACAGAGGAATCGTAAAACAAGACTAGAGGAGAGGAGGATCGGCTAAAGGAAGTACGAGACTCTAGTCGAAGTGGTGAAGGAATTTCGTCTGTAGAAATGCCAGACGAATCAATGGCAGCTATTTCTAGACGAGCAGCAGCAGCAGCAGCAGCAACGGCAGCGAGATATGCC